>NW_026732961.1:0-257151 GCF_028476545.2 Physella acuta | reverse complement strand
CTATATCACGACAGTATATCACACAATCTCTATATCACGACAGTATATCACACAATCTCTATATCACGACAGTATATCACACAATCTCTATATCACGACAGTATATCACACAATCTCTATATTACGACAGTATAATCCTACAATCTGTATATCACGACCGTATATCTAACAATCTCTATATCACGACAGTATGTATCCCACAATCTGTATATCACAGAGATTGTGTGAGACATGCATGTCTCTAGTCACGTGACGCATGTTTCCTGTGTCAATACATGGGGGCGTCAGTCTTTGAAACGTCACATGTATAAACCTAGGTAAGTGGCTTATGGTAACGTCACATGAGGGAGGGGGTGACGTCATGTGATGGGGGGGGGGGGGGGGGGGGAATGAAGTGATACCCTAGGTCTCTCTCACGCTAAGCTAACCCTGGCTTAGATCAGACCGTAGTGTGGAGATGCCCGTGGTGGGGGGGGGGGGGGGCGAGAATAGCGAGGTTCCTGGTGAGGTCGTCTATCACAGTAAAATCAACAACTGGAAAGGTCACAAGCGAAAACGTAGAATCGGAAAGAAATGAAGTATTCATAGAAAGAGACGAACTCTACTCCTACTGCAACGTGGATCACCCGAACAGCATGTCTAATTATAGTAACGTACTAACGTTTGACCCGTCTAGAAACAGATGACCTTGACCTCCTCTAACCCCAACACACCACTAACGTCCAGCCTCACCTTACTCTCCCCACATTTTAATACTCCACCATACGTACACCCCCACCCTCCCCTCATAATATTCCACCACACGTACACCCCACCGTCCCCATCCTTCTACTAAGTGAGTAACTAGCAGTCTAAACTTTCGTGACGTAATGTTTCAATCAATAGACAAGAACTGGCAGACCCTCCAGTAATTTCACTCACTCTACTTCATCTGCTCTCATTAGAGCTCATTAAGGAAACTTTTTTTTCAAAACTCTAAGTAATTTGTTTCGCTAAGCTTACAAAACATCGTTCCTATAAAACCTTAGTTTTGTATAGTTTACCCGCTAAGCTTATAAAACATCGTTCCTATAAAACCTTAGTTTTGTATAGTTTACCCGCTAAGCTTACAAAACATCGTTCCTATAAAACCTTAGTTTTATATAGTTTACCCGCTAAGCTTACAAAACATCGTTCCTATAAAACCTTAGTTTTATATAGTTTACCCGCTAAGCTTACAAAACATCGTTCCTATAAAACCTTAGTTTTGTATAGTTTACCCGCTAAGTTTATAAAACATCGTTCCTATAAAACCTTAGAAGTTAGTTTTGTATAGTTTACCCGCTAAGCTTACAAAATATCGTTCCTATAAAACCTTAGTTTTGTATAGTTTACCCTCTAAGCTTACAAAACATCGTTCCTATAAAACCTTATTGTTATATAGTTTACCCGCTAAGCTTACAAAACATCGTTCCTATAAAACCTTAGTTTTATATAGTTTACCCGCTAAGCTTACAAAACATCGTTCCTATAAAACCTTAGTTTTGTATAGTTTACCCGCTAAGCTTATAAAACATCGTTCCTATAAAACCTTAGTTTTGTATAGTTTACCCGCTAAGCTTATAAAACATCGTTCCTATAAAACCTTAGTTTTGTATAGTTTACCCGCTAAGCTTACAAAACATCGTTCCTATAAAACCTTAGTTTTGTATAGTTTACCCGCTAAGCTTACAAAACATCGTTCCTATAAAGCCTTAGTTTTGTAAAGTTTACCCCAAGAAATTCCTGATGGGAAGTCCAGGTCTATTTTTAGTTTTAGACAAAATTACATTCCAATCTGTTCAGTAAAAACATTTTATCGACTGTCACTGTGGTTCGCTTGTTATCTTTGTTTACATGGAAGTAATGCTTCGTTTTAACAATTATATCATATTAGTTCCCAAGTTGTTGATACTACAACGAAATCTTAAATAATTATCATTTTTTACTTTCTCGTATATACGAAGTATAGAGAAAGTATTGTAATCGTGCACAAAAATCACTTGAAATTTTAACAATTTTCACCGTATTACACCTCAGTCCTTCATCACATCCGAAGTATAGAGGACTTATTTTAATCGGGCAAAAATGATCAATCCAGATGTATCAAAATTAAGAGGTTTTGTGCGTAATCCAGTCTGAAAAACTGGGATTTGCAACTCTGTCCGTGTGTCTGTGTGTCTGTGTGTGTGTGTGTCTGTCTGTGTGTAAACACGATAACTTGAGTACCGTTACAGCTAGGTTGATGAAATTTCATATATAAGTATTTTATTAAAATCGTAGATCCGTATCAACTTTTGAGCGATTTCCGATAACCGGAAGTGGTACTTTTTCTACTTTGAATTTTTCAAAAGCCTATAACTTAAGTATTATTTCACATAGATAAATGAAATTTCACATGTAAGTAAAAGATCTAATTCTCTACCTTCTGTTTAATTTTGAGTAATTTCCGTTGACCGGAAGTAGTAATTTACGCTACTTCCGATTTCTCAAAAAACTAATGTAAATTTTTAAAGTACTAATAATATTGCGCACTATTAAGCACTTTTTTATTTAGCGTTCACTTGGTGTGCAATTCATTTATCTACGAGATTTTATTCTATTTTTAAAACTTTAAGTATTTAAATTAAAATTGATTAAAAATCATGTCTATAGCCCGAGTTCCCATCCCCTGTTGTTTTATATAAGAATATTCGAGAAAGTTTAGGGGAGATCACTCCCGGTTTATTTAAAATGTAAAACGTAAACACAGCTTGACTTCAAAGCTTAACTCAAACAGACAGAACCAATCTATACACCTAGTGATCTATCTGTTTATATAGCCCGATATTTGTATTTGCTGTACGAGAAGTAAAAAATTTTATACTCGGTTAAAGTTTTAAATTTCCGGATGTTTGTGCGAAAAATGGTTGCAACAAAATTTCTTTTAAGACGCAGTTTAAAAAAAAATGGATTTAAACAATTTAAAAAGGAATAAATAAATATAAATTAGTATGTAATAACAAAGAGCAAATTAAATGATTTTCTTATAAAAGTACACCAGTATTTATACAACCAAATAAAAAGTGTGGACTTCTATTTAACCATCGTGTGTTGAAATGGAAATTTTTTAGATCCTTCAATTAATATAAATAAGCTTACAAACCAACACACACAAACACAAACACACACACACACACACACACACACACACACACACACACATATATATATATATATATATATATATATATATATATATATATATATATATATATATATATATATATATATATATATATATATATATATATATATATAATCTGTTTTGTCTGGAGATCTTTGATTTAAGATGGTCTACATATGCATAGATATAGTACAAAAATTCCAATTACAACTTTATTTTTAAACTTGAAAATCCAAATGTGTAATTAAATGGTTATACACTGGATTTTTTTTATCGGCGCGGCGTGTTGAGGGGGTTTTTGTAATTATAAGAAGAGTTGAAATGAACTTAAGGTTAAAGTAAAATAATATTATGAATATTATAAGCAGCCGGAATATGTTGAGTTAATGAGACCCTACGATGGAAATTAAATTTTTTTTGGTGTGCCTCAGACATGTAATTGACAGCGTCAGTTTGCCTTGCATGTTCGCTGTTGTATTGCAGTTTTCATCATCGAATTGTGAGGACTGATACAGATTTACAATAGTAATAATTCCTTCTTACTTGTAGCCTACTTTCATTCGTTTAAGATAGTTTACTTCTACATAGATCCAATACCAAACGTCTAACTACAAATTTATTGATTTTTTTTAGATTTAAATAAAAATAAAAATTTAGAAAGACACTTGTGTGTTACTGATCAATAAAACGGGGGTTTTCACTTTCGTATTAGATATGTATTTTTAAAAATCTAACATTTTAAATTTTAAAATGTAGTTGTTTAAAAATTCTACATTACAATACACCGAAAAACCGGACACAATTTTGTAAAAGTATATATATAATTCATATTTCAAAGGAATGTAAAATAAGAATTTTGTTATATTTTATTGCTCCAATATATACAATATTTGAAATAGTGTTTAGGAAACATGGTTAAAAGCCGTCTCCCTTTATTCATTTTAAACTTGACATGGGAGGTAACTACATGTTTTATAATACTATTTTTTTTCAACATAGCAGCATTGGATTTACATTCATATACTATACTAGCCGTCCCGGCCAGGCCCTGCTCTGGCTTCTGTGAAGAACCTTTCTGTTAAAGACCATTACCTGTGTGTTTAGTAATCATCATAAACCCGGCATTGCCCACCCAAACCACAACCAACCAAAACAACAAAACGCAAACATAACGCTAACACAATTACAAATACAAACGAAAACAAAAACCTAACAACAAACAACCCAACCACAAACACCAATACCAACAAAAAAAAAACAACGAAAAAGCAAACGAAAACAAACCAAATTCAAACGCAAAACCAACCTAAAACACAAATACAAAACCAAACAAAAAAACACAAACAAAAACGAAAAAAGAAAGAACAAAAACGAACCAAATCAAAACGCAACCACTAACGCAAACCCACCTAAACACAAAGAAAACACTAACGCGAACATAAACGCCCGGGGCGGAATCACCTGTTTTAGCTTAATGAACGACTATAGTACCCCAACTTATTCATAGTCTTTTGCACTCACTTAAACGAACGCGCCTGTTTCAATTTAATGAACAATTTTAATACTCCAAGCTTATCCGTAAAATACCTACAACATTTGCACTTGATCAATCCCCGATAATTATGTAATTATTTTTTTTCCCAACACCAAAACAAAGTAATAAAAAGTAAATTAATTTTTAACTAATGCAATGGTTTTATAAAGGGAAGTAATTGTGTTTTCCTAATTTATCAAAGGGAAGTAAGCGCTATTTGAAAAATGAAAATTTTTCCCAACACTTTCAATAGTAATTTTTTAGCTCATAAATTTAGACAAATGCGCACGATAATTTTCTAACACTTAAATTCATGCAAGACCAACGACAAACATATGCGTTACATACAGAACTGAGCTTTATATATTAGATTAAACCAGGGGTCGGCAATCTTTTGAGACGAAAGAGCCACAAGTTACAATTTACAACATTACCCAATTTTTAAAGAGCCACTAACATTTTTATGTCAATAGTATATTTGTTTAGGATTATATATATATATATATATATATATATATATATATATATATATATATATATATATATATATATATATATATATATATATATAATCCTAAACAAATATCATACTATATATAATTTAAAATAAATAGCTTTGAATATATGAAATAATCTCATGTTTCCGTCCGGAATGGACAATGTAATAGGAAGTACATTGAGATAGAGACTAACTAAATATTCTAATAGAATAGTGAATGTTTATTGTTTATATCTATTGTTGTATCGTTTATTACCTAGTGTTGTAGACTAATATTTTTATGAGTTTTAAAAATATAATAAAATAATTATTAATTGTGCATGGAGCTGAAGAGCCGCAACTGGACACCAAAAGAGCCGCATGCGGCTCGCGAGCCGCAGGTTGCCGACCCCTGGATTAAACTCATAAATACATTTTTTAAAAACCTAAAATATAAACAAATTTAACAACAAATGACTTACGTAAGTGCATTAGAACATCATTAACATAAAGAAAAAAAGCATAATAGTTTAAACACACTATTATATGAGTAGTCACTCTTTAAAGTAGATTAAAACAGGTATTTATTTAACTCCAATAAAATGCACAAATTATGCAAACGGCCCACACGTTAAAGGCTGTATTTTTCACATATTTTCAATATTTAAAATAAAAATGTTGTTTTAAGTTTATCTTGATAACTTTGGGGTTTATTTTGTCTGTAAAGACCTGTGTTGTCTTGTGTCACTACAGGTTGTCTCGATGTTATACTCATCTTATTAATCGTATATACACATATTTTTCCCCTGATATATATATATATATATATATATATATATATATATATATATATATATATATATATATATATATATATATATATGTTTGGGAGTGAGGGGCCGGGATTTCAAAACCTGTGTGGACATCATAAATGGATGACCACTACTTTTTACCAACAAGACTGCCATTATTTAAGAAACTTACCTTCAAGATCTAAGACGGAACTTTCCCAATCAACAAGAAAATCAAAATACGGGTTTAGCGTGTTACGTGAATTAACAGTTTTCATGTGTTACCCAAAAAGTGTATATTGCCTTTAAAAACTAAATAACTGAAGTAAAAAACATAAAGCTAAGTATCTAAATTCTACAGATAAGACATGGAACACACCTGGAAGGACATAGAGCACAGAACTGGTAGGACATAGGACACACAAATGGTAGGACATAGGACACACACATGGTAGGACATAGAACACAGAACTGGTAGGACATAGAACACAGAACTGGTAGGACATAGGACACACACATGGTAGGACATAGAACACAGAACTGGTAGGACATAGAACACAGAACTGGTAGGACATAGGACACACACATGGTAGGACATAGGACACACACATGGTAGGACATAGGACACACAAATGGTAGGACATAGGACACACACATGGTAGGACATAGAACACAGAACTGGTAGGACATAGAACACAGAACTGGTAGGACATAGGACACACACATGGTAGGACATAGGACACACACATGGTAGGACATAGGACACACACATGGTAGGACATAGGACACACACATGGTAGGACATAGAACACAGAACTGGTAGGACATAGAACACAGAACTGGTAGGACATAGAACACAGAACTGGTAGGTCATAGAACACACGTGTTAGTACAACAATACAACTGTTTTGACATAAGAAAAACTGCTTTGATCACATGGACACACATACATCGACACGGGACACATAACTGCCATGATGACATTGAAACACATGTATTGACATGCTATGATATGAACACATACAGATTAACCCTTAAATGCATACCGGTACAAATCTGCAACATACCAGTTACCTTCCCATAAAATATTAGCCTAAACATATTTTATTCTGTGCATCACGTTGTTTGACAGCTACAATGTTAACCTACAGCTTGCGCATGTCTAAGTGACCTAGATTTGTTTTACCGCCAAGCCGATCTCAAATTTGTGCATGATCACAAGGTTTTTTATATCAGCATTTTTGGTTCGCGTTTCAAAGTTCATCAAAGTCAAATAAACTGGTTTTGGAATTTCAAAAAATATGTTTCTGACAACCTAAGGTATGCATTACATATTGTATGTGTTGTTTTGAAAATCAATTCATAATTTATTTTAAAATCTTCACAAAACTTTGGTTGCAGTGCTGCAACGTTATGCAAATTGACCTACTTTTGCACTATTATTTTTTACTTTATACATCAGCATTGGTCATTATATAGTACTTTGTTTTTCTTCTAGTTTCAGCATAATAATTAAGAAATCAATGTGAATCAAGATGAAGAATAATATGAAGTAGATGCTCTTGGTGATCCAGAGTATCTTCCTGGATCTCCTGGACCAGAGTGGACCCTAGATATCCTGGACCAGTGTGGACCCTGAATCTACAGGACCAGTGTGGACCCTGGATCTCCTGGACCAGTGTGGACCCTAGATATCCTGGACCAGTATGGACCCTAGATATTCTGGACCAGTGTGGACCCTAGATATCCAGGACCAGTGTGGACCCTAGATATCCTGGACCAGTGTGGACCCTAGATATCCTGGACCAGTATGGACCCTAGATATTCTGGACCAGTGTGGACCCTAGATATTCTGGACCAGTGTGGACCCTAGATATTCTGGACCAGTGTGGACCCTAGAACTATCACTATGACAATAATCACACACATCCTAAATTCAACTTACCTGTGTTGGGTACCGATGTGTGAACTCACAACTTGATCATAGAATTAAATATCCCATAATGTTCTAAACACGATTCCGACCGGAAGTTTACCTCTTTCCTAGCGAGAATACACTTCTCTCTAGAAAATAAATTATTGCTGGTAATTATTCCATAATCGTCAGCGTATTGTCAGCATTAAACAAACACCATTTGGTTTTGTCCCCTATGTCTGTGGGCCAGTTGTTTCCCCTGATTCTGTTCTATCCCCTGGCTCTATACAACACCGTTTGACTTGTTGCTGGTTCAGTTAGTTAGCCGTGGGGGGTCAGGGGTCACACGGTAGCCGCAGGGTCAGGGGTCACACGGTAGCCGCCGGGGTCAGGGGTCAACGTGAGGTCCACGCTAAACGTGGGCTCTAATCAAACAGTAGACGAGACGTGTCATCGGCTGAACAAAGGTTATCTAAGCCTGGGGGGGGGGGGGGGGGCAGGTAGCAGATACCTGTATGGTGGGGGAGGGGGTGAGTGAAGGAGTGCCTCACTTGAAAAGTGTTTTATCTCTGAGTGAAGATATGAGAGAAACGTGTGGACAGACTCTAATGGCGGAGTATGGGTGGGGGTGGATATTTTACACAGGGGTGGGGGCAGGTTTTAAACGGGGAGGGGGGGCAGGTAGCTGATACCTGTATGGTGGAAAAGGGGGGGGGGGGCGAGAGAGAAGGAGTGCCTCACTTGAAAAGTGTTTTATCTCTGAGTGAAGATATGAGAGTAACGTGTGGACAGACTTGAATGGCGGAGTATGGGTGGGGGGGGATATTTTACACAGGGGTGGGGGCAGGTTTTAAACGGGGAGGGGGGGGCAGGTTTTTAACAGGGGGAAAGGGCGGGATTTAAACATGGGGGGGGGGCAGGTTTTTAACGGGGGGAGGGGGACAGGTTAGCAGGGGGAGGCAGGTTTTCAACAAGAGGGAAGGGGCATATTTGTAAGAGTAGAGGGGGATGCAGATTTTTAGCAGGAGTAGGGAACATTTTCAACAAGTGCTGGTAGAGTGGGGAATTGAACTAAGAAGGTGAAATTGCATTAAGTTCTAGAACAATTAGGAGAAAACAATCAAGTCACCAATTAGGTTTAAAAGCCGTTTTATACTTTATTGCTGCCAAAATATTTCAAGTTTTATAAATTGACTTGATTCTTTTAGCTGTAGAACTAAGAAGAAGACATGTTATAGGTACATTTGTATTTTAGACATTTTTTCCAGAACTATTACTACACGACTTAAAGTACCGTATTTGGTCAAATAGACAGCCTCATGTCATGACTAGAACTAGCAGAGGCTAAATGTACAAAATGTACAGACAGGGAACGGTAAAGCTAAAATACGGTTATAAATATTTCAAATTTAACTTATTGTTAACTTTTAATGTGTCACGATTATCAGTTTAAGTGGATAATAAAAGTTCCAAATTTTTACATATCACTTTAAAAACGATAATCCTTGCTAAAACTAATCTTAGAAATCTAAAGTTGAAAAAAATTACCACTAACAAAAAAAATAAACTATTTCCGATAGGATGAGATCATTTGACCCCACCCCCACCCCCACCCCCTCCCCCCTCAAACAACCACCTGTCCTTGTCACCGAAAAGGTAGCGAGAGAGAGGGGAAAAAATCAGGTCAAGGGAAGTAACGCCGTCTTTTTTCACCGCGACGGAAATCTACGGGATGACTGTACGGAGTGACTCACCCTTGTACCGGCACCACACACACACACACACACACACACACACACACGGTGGGTGAATAATTTCTCTACTCTCACAACACATGACGTAATGACGACACCAAGACCTAGATTCCAACACCAGCGACCGTTAGCGTACATGAATCACACACGGTGAAAACAAAAGATTCGACTACAACAACACAATTTTCGACTACAACATTCGACTACAACAACAAAATATTCGACTACAACAATAAAACATTCGACTACAACAACACAATTTTCGACTACAACAACAAAATTTTCGACTACAATATTCGACTACAGCAACAAAACATTCGACTACAACAACAAAACATTCGACTACAACAACAAAATATTCGACTACAACATTCGACTACAACAACAAAACATTCGACTACAACAACAAAACATTCGACTACAACAAAAAAAAAACAACATTCGACTACAACAAAAAAAAAAACAACATTCGACTACAACATCTCCCATATTGTGACATCATAAACAAGGACAGCAGCACTAGATAGGCTAACACTAATTGGTGGATCAGCTATAATTTTATTATTGGAGATTTTAAATGGTTAGTTAATCACTTCTTTTTAAAGTACCAAGTTCTTCTGTGTAACTCAGATAACTTTTAACTCTAAATCTGGTTTATTTGTTAGTCAAGACCCCTCTTGTATTAGGTCACAACAGTCAAATCCATGTTAAATAACCATCTAAATATGGGCGATAGTTTAATCTTTAGTTTCCATAGTAAGCCTACATTAAAGCCAAACATACGTTACTAAAATAAAATATTGGTCCATTTGAGATAGTAATCTGTAGGGCGTTGTCTCTGCTCAACGACTTAGGTAGGCCTACAACCAGGGGCGTAGTGAGGGGGGGGGGGGGGGGTGGCGGGGGGTGCGGACAGCACCGAGTGACATCATTTAGGGGGTGACACCAAGGCAAAAAAAGAGCAAAATATATAGAGAAAAATGATAATTCCACTTAATTAAGTGATTAATTCGAGTGTTAAATAGTCTTTTTAGAGGTGCAAATCGAAAGTTTGAGTAGGGGGGTGCAAATCGAAAATTGAAAGTTTATCCCCGGGAAGGGGGGTGACACCCGACTTCGCTACGCCACTGCCTACAACATTGTTACTAAAGACGTCTGAAATATACTCTTAAACAGATTCAATGTTGTTGTCAATGAAAACGCCAAGTTATACTAATTTTTTTTTAATAAACGGAGAAAAACATGAGAGCCATTCGCTAATTTATATGTCAAACGATAAAAAATAAAAACATGACGGTCATGCACTAATTTAGATGTTAAATGATAAAAATAAAAAAAAACAGGAGAGTCATTCGCTAAAAATTATAAAAAAAAATAAACGCCACGCTAGTAAGACACGCAAAGGTCAAGGACCAAAGGTTGCTTGTCTCACCCAAACACCCCCACCCACCCCACCGCTCTCACACAATGGATGTCGTCCTGTCCCAGCCCACCCCATCGCCCCACCCCCAGCTACCTGTGTCCCACTTGTCGGGTCGTGATTCATCCGCTCTCATAGGTTACTCATTCCAGCACCCCCACCCCTCCACTCAAGTCACCCACCCCTCCCTCCAGCACCCCCTATCTTCAATTCACCTACCCTCCAAGTAATCCACCATTCCCCTCAAGTAACCCACCCCTCCTCTCAAGTAACCCACCCCTCCCCTCAAGTAACATACCCCTCCCTTCAAGTCACCCACCCCACCATGTAAGTCTAGCAACCCTCACCCTTCACTACCACCAACCCTTCCACAAAGCAACCACCACCACCCCCCCCACCCCCCTAAAACACCTTACCAGTTGTTGGGTTTGTTTTTTTACATATACCCCAGCCAGATAAAACGCTTCTTACCAACATTTTTAAAAAAAAAAAATTCTTCCAACAACTTAGTCTGAGTTTTAATCAAAACAATCAAATTAAGCGTGGTCAGTGTTTCATTTTATTTCAATTTTAATCAGAATTTCTAGGCCATGTCGCTAGACTAAAGTATCATTTGCAGCCTATAGGTCGAAATGGTTTATAAAATTAGGTAAATCATTTTTTTTGCAGTTGAGAAAAAGAAAAAAGAAAATTTACCTAATTTTTAAAACCATTTCAGATTAAAGTTTCGATTTTTTTTCTTGTAAAGTTAAATTAAGAAATTATTAAATTGATTAATTAATTTTAAAGTTTCTACACTAAATTTCGCAAGTTTCAAAAGTTGATGATTTAAGTTAGTTGCAAATAAATAGAATATTTATTACAATTAAAGTTAAGCAAAAACGGTATGGGGGGGGGGGGGATTCATAATTATATGTAACCTAATTGTCGATAAAAATCAAATTCATTTGGAATTTGTATCGCTATATTAAAGTATAGTTTGTATTAGTATTACGCCGACTATATACTATATGCTATTGTGTATATAGTATAATTAGGCATACTTTTCCATTTAATAATTGCGAGTTTTAACAACAGTATTCAGTTAACAAAACAATCATTGCGAAAAATACAACGTTACTGATATGGTTTCTTGCCTCGTGAAATCCAAACAAAAATCTCAGATCTGCTGGGCGGGCACAAATCCACAAGTTGGGCTTGGCGTGACCCGACAACCTCCGTAACAACAACACGAAACTAGGTCAACTGTTTTTCGGCTAAACAAATTCGTCAAACGATTTACACTTACCTTAAAGTAACCATTATATTCAGACAGTCTGTTCCTGTTCAAGAAATTACCTGATTTAATCCATGCCACTAGCACTGATGATGAAACAAATGTGTTTGTTGTTTCCGACCCGCCTGAGTTCAATATTTTCACCCTCCACATCAAAACATTCTTACGGCGGAAGTACGCGAGGAATTCCCGTATGATGATGTTTCTAAATTTAAAACTTGGCTAAAATTAGCCGCGTGACGTAATAGTTCCTCGACTAGGAATTAGGTTAGCCAATAACATTCGTTGAAAAATAGGCTGTTTTCTATGAGTAACTTTATTGTAGTAGTGTGGGTCAATATTTCAATCGGATAAATGTAACTCCTGTCTACTGTGTAATGATGAAATAGACACAGTACTTATTTTCTTAATTAAAACACAGTGCATTTTTTAAATAGGAAAAGTCTTTATTACTAATAGAAAATAACAGATTCTCGAGAACAAACAAAAAATATATATTTCGTGATAACGGTTCAGGAATAGAGAATGAATGTAATTGTAGCTTTAATTATTATCATAAACAGAATGTCAGCAACATAAAATCTCGTTCGTACCGAGTATAATTGTGTGCGATGATTCACGACTTCATCGTTTAAAAACAATGTCTCATTCTATGAGAAACAACATTATCGACTGATCACTGCCTGAAGCAGCTTATCGATTACTTTGTGATTTACTTGGAACCAGGGATGGGTGACCTTGACTTCGACATGACAAATCGTGTAAAAACATTTGAGCTGTTCTGGCGTGGATCGATTCGTTACATAATTTCACCTGAGTCATAGGTGATGGTGTTCATAGTGGTCACACCATCAGCACATAGACACCTTTACACCATCACACAATCACACCATCAACACACAGACACCATCACACCTTCACACCATCATCACATCATAGACACCTTTACACCATCAACACTTAGACACAATCACACAATCAACCCAAATACACCATCACACCATCAACACACAGACAACAACACACCACCAACACACAGACACCACCAACACAGACACCATCAATCCACAGGCACCATCATACCATCAACACACAGACACCAACACACCATCAACACATAGACACCTGCACACCATCTAACCATCACACCATCACACCATCAACCCAAAGACACCATCACACCATCAACACACAAATACCAACACACCATCAACACACAGACACCATCACACAATCAACACACAGACACCATCACACCATCAACACATAGACACCTTCACACCATCTAACCATCACACCATCACACCATCAACCCACAGACACTATCATACCATCACCACGCAGACACCATCAACCCAAACACACCATCACACCATCAACACACAAATACCAACACACCATCAACACACAGACACCATCAACACACAGACACCAACACACCATCAACACACAGACACCATCACACAATCAACACACAGACACCAGCACACCATCAACACACAAATGTGAAAACCCTCTACAAAACGTGAAATATTTTTAACAAAAATCTAGAACCATGTAATGAAGTGTTATGCACTGCACCAAACAACGAAAACATTGGATTAATGACGAGACATGATAAAGAATTGAATATAGATTTAAAATAAAACCTTTCAACCCGGCTAAAACATGGAAAGACAAACAACAAACTAGGCAAGAATATCACGCTCTAAATATTAATTCAGATAAGCAATTGATTTTTAATTTGATTTATATAAAACTATTTAAATGGTTCGGACTATTTAAACAGGAGCAATAAGTCATGGAACTATTATGAATGTTTGCCTATCTTTACAAAAACCACTAGCCAATCAAGATGCTAAAAACAAAATGTTTTTTTTTTGGTCGGATTTTTTGCCCCATAAATGGCCAGACTTTTTTAATAGCTGGTGGCTGAGGAGTATATTAAAAATAAAACGACAAGATAAGATGTATTAGTTTAGCAACAGTACTGTAGTTAGCATATAAGCTGCTCCACTTTTCGTCACACGTATATACTACTATCAGTTGTGGAGCTGATTAAAAGACGGAGGTAGAGTGTCAGCATACACATTCAGTGAAGATGTAAAGGTCTAAAAAAAACTTGGACTCTAATCTTTCGCCAATTAAAATTGTGTTAATTACTGATGTAAGTAATTGCCCGCTATCCACAAGTTGTACTTAACAATTTGAAAGCTGGTAGAAATTTTTAAGCCATGTCCGCATATCCGCCCCAAAAAAAACCCACTATTTTCCATTTAACTTTGTCCTTTAGTTTAATCTATATTAACACCTCCCTGAGTCGGAAAAACATAGTTTTGCAATTTTGTACGTATGTCTTGTGTGTGTGCATGTTTGTGCATATGTGTGTGTGTGTGTGTGTCTGTGAACATGATAACTTGAGTATCGTTACAGCTAGGTTAGTGAAATTTTATATATAACTATTATATCAAACTTGTTGTTCTGTATCAACTTTTCAGCAATTTCCGCTATCCGGAAGTGGAACTGATTCTACTTTCGGTTTTTCAAAAGCCTGTAACTTGAGTAATGTTTCCGATAGATAGACAAAATTTCATTTATAAGTTTTTCTTTATAGTTATTTAAATCATAGTGTACGACCCGCGGCATATCATACGCCGCTATTTAGTTGTTGTTTTTTCTACTTTTCATAATTTTTCATAAATCGTTTCAAACTAAATTATCTGCCCCTAATAGTCGTCACTAAATCCGGCTGTGTTTGTAATGTTTGTAAACATAAAGAGTGAACCACAGCTCACCAGACCATGTAGGGGTGGGGACGGTAGGGAGCGCGTTTGCAGCTTGTTTTCTAGCGGCTCCCAGAAGAGAATTATATATATATAGATTCTTATATGTTTAAAGAAGCTCATTTATTTTCTACTTTTTAGTGCATTATTACATAAAAGCTTGTTTTTAAAACGTTTTTACTTTCTCGTATATACGAAGTATAGAGAAAGTCTTAAAATCGTGCAAAAAACAAATCGAGATTTTTGCAAATCTCGACATTTTATACATCCCTGAGTCGGAAAAACATATTTTTCCAATCTTGTCTGTATGTCTGTGTGTGTATGTGTAAACACGATAACTTGAATACCATTACAGCTAGGTTGATGAAATATCATATATAATGATTTTATCAAAATCGTAGATACGTATCAATTTTTCAGCGGTCTCCGATAAACAGAAGTAGTACTTTTTCTACTTTGAATTTTTCTCTATCTTCTATAAAAATTTAAGTAATTTCCGTTGACAGGAAGTAGTAATCTACGCTATTTCCAATTTCTTAAAAAACTAATGTAAATTTATAAAGTACTAATAATATTGCGTAATATTATGCACTTTTTATTTGGCGTTCACTTGGTGTGCAATTCTTTTTTCTACGAGATTTTATTTTATTTTTAAAAAGTTTAAGAAATTAAAATGGATTAAAAATCATGTCTATATCCCGAGTTCCCATCCCATGTTGTTTAATGTATGAATATTCGAGAAAGTTCAGGGGAGATCACTATCGGTTTATTTTATGAATTAACACAAAACATTAAGGTTATCAACGATAAATGAATGAATGAAAGAAACTTTGAAATCTTCTAAAGCTTCATTGACATCAGTACAAACAGTTTGTAAACAAATACAAACATGAATGAAAGTATAAATCAAGACAATGATGGCGATGACAAATCTAATGTGGAGGTTTAAACAAAACAAAGATACAAGTGTAGCCTATAAATATTTTATTTATTTATCAACAATGAACATTTGTTTATGAGTAAGTTTACGTGTCTAACAACTCTAAACAAATGACGTGAAAGAAACTAAACAATTTAAGTTTAATTAATGGAGTCGCCATTTTGTTTGTTTACATTAGACAAGGGGAGAGAACTAATAGTTACAGATGGATCAATACAACACAGTCTCTCCACTATAATTTCCTTCAGAGTTTGATCCACTGTGGGGACGTGACCACCACCTGTCATATCCCGGCATGTAGACATGTGCTCCACTGGAGCCTGGACATGTACATGTTGTGTACGTGTACGTGTACCTACCTCTACCCTCATGTTTGTGTGTCCATCGTCCTACTGAGACCTGTTTAGGACAGCCATGAGGATGTGACACTATAACGGTCAACTTGTCCACATCAGCAAATCTCTTGTATTTGTCCCAAACTATCTCACGAAGATCAACAAAGTATCGACACATCTTGTCCAGTTCATCAACCAACTCTAAGTCACATGACACACATGTAAACTCACGCTTGTCTCCTTCAATGTCTGCCCCACCCCACACCCTCCAGCCATCAAGACTGACCCCAGGACCTTTAATGTCATCAAAACCTACAACACACCTGGTCTGTCTCGCCTCACTCTCATCAAACACCACGTGTGTGGCTGTCCTCACACAAACCTCCCCCCACACTTTGCTGGGTGTGTCGGAGTGTTGACACTTGCCACATGGACAAGTGCCCTTGTTGTCACTCTCTGTGTACTTGACCACACTCCACATCCTCCCCGTCCCTGTCCTCAACACGTCACTTCCTCTGGTGTTATAAAATGGATACTGGCCACTGAAGCATGGAGTAGACTTTGGTCTCTCTAGACTGGTGTACTTGACCTTTATCAGGACCGTTAGGGCAGACAAAGCTTTGATTACCTCCAACATGATGACGTCACGCCAACGTGAGGGGAGATGATACAAGTTAAAATCATTAACAGGTATAAAGTTGACATGACCTGGATTCTTCTTACAGCCGGTATAGTGCTTGTGTAAGTCAGCTTCACCTCCATAGCAGATCTCGGCTTCATGATGTCCTGGAGAGGTACAATTGAAGGGAATTTTTCTAAAGAGTTTGAACAGTAATTTAATCAAATAAATAAATATAGAGTGTTACAAAGGGAGATCATTTATAATATTAAAAAATTACTATTAAAAATATTTTCTACACGAAAATATCTAACCTGGTGTAAAGATTTTTTTACTCTGTGTTGCACCCATTTTTAGAACTGGTTCACACTTCCTGGAAACAATTGTAAACAAAATACACATTATGTAAAGTATGCAGTCAAGTTAGCCACCCCACAATCAGTTACAAGATCAGAGAGACAAAAGGAGTCTTCATAGTACATGCATATATACTTTATAGTAAAAAGTCATTGACACATCACCTATTGTATTAAATTGTGAGACATGTAACAGTGTTTTTTAAATAAAGCTCTGGGATTATATAATATAACAGTTTTGTAAATGAATTATTATTTTTTGTTTTTATGTCAATCTTTTAGCTGATTAGTCAGGCATATTTTTAAAACAATAATTAAACGGTATATGAAATGTTTGTATGTTTAGCTGGTTTTATTTTATGCCATTAAACAAGTGAAAATGTTTGAAATTATTTCAGCTTAGTAAACATTCTCTGAGTGATCAGTATTTAAAATATGCATTAATTGCTTAAATTTAGAGTTATCAATTAAAAGTAATTAGTTTTCACAACAGATACATATGTTCTTGTCACCAGCATACCACCACTAATCTGGTTATGCTATAAAGCTTATTTTAAAATTCTAACCTTCAGAATTCCACAATAAAATCCTTGTGTGTATTGCCGTAATTTCTGTACTGAAGTCTTTATTTCTTTACTAACTGTCAAACAGAAGGATACAAATATAGACGTGTAAAATTTACAGAGAGTCAAAATATATTAGGTGAAATACAATTTCCCTTTAATGAAATTCTCGTTGTGTGTGCTAAATATCTAAATAAATGCAGAATGGAATAATGTATAAACTTACCATTTGACCTAACGGTGTAGTAACATATAAAGCAACCACTTGTGATGTCTGATGTTGACATACCCCGAAGTGTTTTTCAAGATTATTCAAAAAAGTTAAGGTGAGATCACTCCCACTGTAATTAGTGCATTCTTACGTCAAATTTGGTTACTAAAACCTATTTGATGCATTATTTTCAGTACTCTAAAACAATAGTTTCATGTCTAAAAAGTATTGCGCGCCCAATGAACATGATAATGTGTGTATATAGTGCGGAATAGTTGTAGGTCACCCTACAACATACAGAAAATTTTAATTTTTTCATAAAAAAATAATTAGTTATCCAATTAGATCTAAGTCAAATTTGATGTCATCGGAATTTGTACCTGCGTGCAGAGTTTGAAACCAATCGGTCGGTTGAAGTGCTCGAAATTTCGTTCGACAATTTCGATCTCTGACGCACGACAGTTAGACAGAGGAAGGAAGATAAATAAAAGCTTGTAATAAATAGATCTAAATAAACATACTATTTTGAATACATCTAGAAATCTTAAACTAATCGGCTATTTTACGGTCGAAAAAAATATATAATTATCTTAAATGTCAAGATCTAGACGTCTAGCAGCAGCTAACCTGTGCTATTTTTTATTTACTCTTATCGATTCAACCAGATATTGCTAGCCTACTATACGGATATTGTTTAAGGTAAATAAAGTATAAAATGGGCTTACATTTTGCAACATGGTGTGTTAAGCTAATGAGTTTGTCACTGAGCGACACTAATTTTAGGTGTAACACTTTTTCAAAAACGTACAGTTAAAATAAATTTTTATCCAGTAAAATAACAGGACAGAGGGGAGTCAACAAACCGAAAATGTAAAAAAAATATAGAAGGGTGGGGTGACACCATCGCTTACCACACACAGACACCCGACCTATAGTGAAATAAGAAAATTCCGGGCTACTAACTAATACAAATTAATGTCAATTTTTTTTTTAATAACAGATGATGCTGAATTTTATTATTTTTACTAAAGACCTAAGATATTTCTTTTGACATTGCAAATTAAAATATTTTGCTAAGAAGGGAATTAAATAGACTGAAATCAAACTAATTGTGGACACAGGTATCTTTTAAAATAAAAAACGATCCTTTAAACAGCTTACCCTACTGCTAAAATCAAAAATTATTCACTAGCTTCGCCTACTCCACTTTGCATGCTGGTAGACCTGAAATACCCATGTAGGTTGCCACCAGGAAGAAAGATAGATCTGGAATTTTTAAGATTTCGTTTTTCAATTCATATTTTCAGAAAATTTTAGAATTTAAATGTGTTCCTGGTCAACAAAAAAAAACAAAAAACGACCACCTACAGAATGTGCCTGCCTACAGAATGTGCCTGCCTACAGAATGTGCCTGCCTACAGAATGTGCCTGCCTAGAGAATGTGTCTGCCTACAGAATGTGCCTGCCTACAGAATGTGTCTGCCTACAGAATGTGTCTGCCTAGAGAATGTGCCTGCCTATAGAATGTGCCTGCCTAGAGAATGTGCCTGCCTAGAGAATGTGCCTGCCTAGAGAATGTGTCTGCCTAGAGAATGTGAATGCCTAGAGAATGTGCCTGCCTAGAGAATGTGCCTGCCTAGAGAATGTGCCTGCCTAGAGAATGTGCCTGCCTAGAGAATGTGCCTGCCTAGAGAATGTGTCTGCCTAGAGAATGTGCCTGTCTAGAGAATGTGCCTGCCTAGAGAATGTGTCTGCCTAGAGAATGTGCCTGCCTACAGAATGTGCCTGCCTAGAGAATGTGCCTGCCTAGAGAATGTGTCTGCCTAGAGAATGTGAATGCCTAGAGAATGTGCCTGCCTAGAGAATGTGCCTGCCTAGAGAATGTGTCTGCCTAGAGAATGTGCCTGTCTAGAGAATGTGTCTGCCTAGAGAATGTGCCTGCCTACAGAATGTGCCTGCCTAGAGAATGTGCCTGCCTAGAGAATGTGCCTGCCTAGAGAATGTGTCTGCCTAGAGAATGTGCCTGTCTAGAGAATGTGCCTGCCTAGAGAATGTGTCTGCCTAGAGAATGTGCCTGCCTACAGAATGTGCCTGCCTAGAGAATGTGCCTGCCTACAGAATGTGCCTGCCTATTATTTCTCTGTAACTGCTCATGTCACTCAATAGGATTACATCAGCACATGGGGGTCTTTAGATACGTGTTTAGGACGGGAACAGGGTTTTACCCCTCTTCCGTCAATTCCAACCCCGCCCCCCCCCCCCCCCCCGACATAACCCCCGACATTACACCCCCCCTCCGGGGTAATTACCACCACCCCTTTCAACCCCCCCTCCCCCCCACACACACAAACCATCCTGTCAATTACCCGGTAAATAAACACAACCTAAACACAAATTTAGGTAAACACAAATACATTACATGAATAGATGTTTATGTTTGTTCACCTTACAGACATACCTATGTTCATGTTGATGTAACATATAGATAAAAATATTTAAACAACGTGATGATGGAAAGTTGGAAGACATGAATGATGGAATGATACAGTTCTATCTGTTCTAGAGATCTCTAAAGGTATGATGTGATCACTGAGGGAATGCTAGAACCCAAATAGGTCTATGATTGTAGAATTGAATCACTAAAAGAATACTACAGTCCCATTGCTGTATGCAAGGGACTGGGCTCATTTCTTTGTGCTACATGCACATTTTCCATCAATGTATTATTACGTCTAATGCGTCCCTAGGATAGGGCAAACACTGCTCAGACCGCCAACTAATATCACCAGGCGGCCATTGAGGTGAAACACACAAGTAAAAGATGTCGACCAAGAAAATCCTGGCGACGGGACTTTGGAGCTGGAACTACATCACCACATTACCATCACCACCACTTTCACACTAGAACAGGGGTCTCCAAACTTTTCAGCCCGAGGGCCGCATTAACTATCAAATATCAGTTCGGGGGCCAGAGTTTCTTTAAGGCATCTCTTCAGGGTCGTGGCGCCGGATAACGTCTACCGCAGACGCGTAGCGACCCTTCCCGGCACCAGGGGACAAACTTTCGATTTTGCACCCCCCATCTCGAACTTTTCATTTGCACCCCCCCTCAAACTTTCAATTTGGCGCCCCCCCCTAAGGTCGGCGCCCGGGGACATATGTCCCCCCCCCCCCCCCGCCCCTCCCTACGCCTCTGGTCTACCGCCCCTTCCCCCCCCCCCCCCCCAACAAAATATAATTTATATAGAAATATATACAAATTTCAAGTGTCCACCCCCCCACCCGAAGTCCACGTTTGTTCTCAAAATGTTCTTCACGCATTGCATTCTTGAAAATGTTTGTTCACACAGGTATGTTGTTCGAAAATTTGAAAGGTACTTTGATGCAAAAGTTTTAATGTTAGGAAAGTCTTCCTTGTGCAAAAACGTATGAAAACTCATCTGCCCTTCTTTGAACGTGTCTCTAAGGAAGTCATTTTCTTGCAATTCAATGACCTCCAGCTGCAGTTCATCTTTGCAACTGGCCATATTTGCTTCAAATGGTATTTGAAACAGTCTTACTTGTTCTGCCTATGAATCTAAGTCAGAAAACCGCAACTGAAACTGCAGCTGGAGGTCTTTGATGATCTCGTATATAAATGACGTGGGGAACTCAGTTGTTGTTTCAGCCGTAATGACCTTGCACTGTTGAAAGTGTGTCAAGTTGTTAGCCTGTACTTGTTCCAAAAGCATGACAAGTTTGTATTTAAAGGCCTTTATGTGGGTGTAAAGATCAGAAACTAGATTTCACTCTGTTGCCGTTTTAGGTTCAGAAAATTTAAATGACTAGTTATGCATACATTATATGTAGGGAAGCCAGCTCTTGTGTTATGTTCAGGTCTTCACCCACACCTCTAATGAACACAAGAAGTTGAGGGGGAACAGCTGCCCAGCGACTCATCCATTGCAATTGAAAAATGGCTGAACTTTCTTGAATTTTTCGCAATTAGAGTCACTATGTTTTCACCAATGTCTGCAACACGACGGGCAATGCTATTTGCACCCAAAGCTACATTTTCAAATTGTTTTGAATTTTCTGTCCAAAGCTCCTCAGCCACCTCCAACAAACATTTATTCAGTTGACAAAAAGATCGTCGCGGGCCGGATAAAATGACCTCGCGGGCCGCATGCGGCCCGCGGGCCGTAGTTTGGAGACCCCTGCACTAGAACAAACAAACCAACAAACTGCTTTACCAACACCACAATACAATCACTAAAACCACCATCACACCAGTAACATACCCTCACAACCGCCACCCCAATAACGCCACTACCTCATTAACGGCTACAGGACTTTACCCCCCTGGATATTTCCCCCCCGGACATTTCCCCCCGTATTTACCCCCCGGAGCAATTACCCCCTGTCAATTACCCCCCCCCCCCCCCCGGGGAATTCCCCCTCCCCAGCCCTCTCAAGTTAAAATCCTAACTCTAACAAAAATTTTAAACCTATATTCTAATTTAATCCAAACCTTAATAAAAAAAAGACCAAAACCTAAGCATCCACCTAAGCCTAAAACTTCACACAAAACCAAAACCAAAGCGAGACACAACCCTAACCCTAACCCTAACCCTAACCCTAACCCTAACCCTAACCCTAACCCTAACCCTAACCCTAACCCTAACCCTAACCCTAACCCTAACCCTAACCCTAACCCTAACCCTAACCCTAACCCTAACCCTAACCCTAACCCTAACCCTAACCCTAACCCTAACCCTAACCCTAACCCTAACCCTAACCCTAACCCTAGCCCTAGCCCTAGCCCTAGCCCTAGCCATAGCCCTAGCCCTAGCCCTAGCCCTAGCCCTAGCCCTAGCCCTAGCCCTAGCCCTAGCCCTAGCCCTAGCCCTAGCCCTAGCCCTAGCCCTAGCCCTAGCCCTAGCCCTAGCCCTAAACCTAACCCTAACCCTAAACCTAGCCCTAGCCCTAGCCCTAGCCCTAGCCCTAGCCCTAGCCCTAGCCCTAGCCCTAATCCTAAACTAACCCTAACCCTAACCCTAACCCTAACCCTAACCCTAACCCTAACCCTAACCCTAACCCTAACCCTAACCCTAACCCTAACCCTAACCCTAACCCTAACCCTAACCCTAACCCTAACCCTAACCCTAACCCTAACCCTAACCCTAACCCTAACCCTAACCCTAACCCTAACCCTAACCCTAACCCTAACCCTAGCCCTAGCCCTAGCCCTAGCCCTAGCCATAGCCCTAGCCCTAGCCCTAGCCCTAGCCCTAGCCCTAGCCCTAGCCCTAGCCCTAGCCCTAGCCCTAGCCCTAGCCCTAGCCCTAGCCCTAGCCCTAGCCCTAGCCCTAGCCCTAGCCCTAAACCTAACCCTAACCCTAAACCTAGCCCTAACACTAACACTAACACTAACACTAACACTAACACTAACACTAACACTAACACTAACACTAACACTAACACTAACACTAACACTAACACTAACACTAACACTAACACTAACACTAACACTAACACTAACACTAACACTAACACTAACACTAACACTAACACTAACACTAACACTAACACTAACACTAACACTAACACTAACACTAACACTAACACTAACACTAACACTAACTCTAACCCTGTCAGGGGGGGGGGGGGGTAATGTCCTACTGGGCGGGGGGTAATCGACAGGGAGGTAATTGACAGGGGGGGGTAATTACTCCGGGGGGTAATGTCGGGGGGGGGGGGAATATCCGGGGGGTAATTGACAGGGGGGAAATGCCCTGTTCCCCTCATTAACACCACCCTACAAGCATACACTCCCCCACCTCACCATCAGGTCGGGTGGTTAATGTGGTTAATGTGGTTAATGTGATTAATGTGGTTAATGTGGTTAATGTGATTTTCTAATGAATGAGAACACACAAATAATGTGTACGTACAAGTTAACGTTTGGACCTATAGAACACGTCTGAAATAAGATAAGTAGGAATAACAAGCAAAAAAATAATATAAGCACCTCATTAAAATCAAATTCATTGTCGAGAATTGTGTACAGTTAGCTTTTAGCATCTTTTATATAAGTACCTCATTAAAACCAAATTCTTTGTTGAGAATTGTGTACAGTTAGCTTTTAGCATCTTTTATATAAGTACCTCATTAAAAACAAATTCTTTGTTGAGAATTGTGTACAGTTAGCTTTTAGCATCTTTTATATAAGTACCTCTTTAAAAACCAAATTCATTGGTAAGAATTGTGTACAGTTAACTTTTAGCATCTTTTATATGAGTACCTCTTTAAATCAACGTGTCACAACGTGAAATGATTCTCACCAGGCAATAGAAGGAAAAACAAATTGACCACACCACTACAAGTAGAAACTGGAGAAGCACATCACAAAGTGTACGAGCAAGAAGAGGGGCAGATATTAGATCAGACCAGAATCTTGTGGTCGCCAAGCTAAAAATAAAGCTGGCACACCTTACAACGAAAATAAACGAGAGAGCAAGATTTGACATAGATAACACACAGACAAATAGTGAATAACAATTAACTTTTAATAATTAACAGCTCAGCAACCAGATGAAAAGGAGAAATATCATAGACACAACGTGAAATAATTTAAAAAATAAACCAGGAGTGATCTCAAAACTTTCTCGAATATTCGTATATAATACTACGGGGGATGACAACTCGGGATATAGACATGATTTTTAATCTATTTTTAATTACTTTAAGTTTTTAAAATAGAGTGAAATCTCGTAGAAAAGAAGGATTGCACACCAAATGAAAAAAAAATATGTGTATAATAGTGCGGAATATTATTAGTACTTTATACATTTTTTTTGAGAAATCGGAAAGAGCGAAAATTACTACTTCAGATCAACGGAAATAACTCAAAATTTGAAAGATATTTTACTTACATATGAAATTTCGTTTATCTGTCTAAAATAGTACTCAAGCTATAGGCTTTTGAAACATTGAAAGTAGAATAATGTCCACTTCCGGTTATCGGAAATAGCTCGAAAGTTTATACGCATCTACAAATTTGAAATAATACTTATATATGAAATTTCATTAACCTAGTTGTAACGGTACTCAAGTTATCGTGTTTACAGACACACACACACACACACACACATACGGACAGAATTGCAAAATCTAGTTTTTCCGACTCGATCACGCATAAAACACTAAAATTTTATATATCTGTATTTATAATTTTTGCCCGATTAAAATAAGTCCTCTATACTCCGGGTGTGATGAAGTACTGATGTGAAAAACGGTGGAAACTGTTAACATTTCATATGATTTTTGTTCATGATTACAACACTTTCTCTATACTCGGTATACGAGAAAGTAAAAAAAAAATAATCAAGAACCATGTAATGAAGTGTTATGCCCTGCACCAAACATTAAAAACATCGGATAAACGATGAGATATGACAAGAAATGAAATATAGAGAAAAAATATCAAGTCAACCTGGCTAAAACATGGACTCACAAGCAACAAACTAGACAAGAAAACAAATTTCATAACAATGCTAAGGAATGACAAGCGCAATCTTTTGCAACAATCAAGCAGAACAAGTTGAAGATGCAGTGGGGAAAGGGGGTTATTAAACAGCTATACAAGATTACTAAACTTTTGAGTGGGGAAAAAACTAGCCAAGTACAGTGTACCCGTCCATTACATACTAAGAAAACTACTTTCTTCTGTAGAACAGCAACTTGAGGGATAGAAAGAATATTTTCAAGAAATGCTGAGCAGACCAACCCCTCTTAATCCCCCCTGAACTAGCTACAGGAAATATTCTTGACATAAATATGGAACAGTTAGACAAAGAAGACATATGGATGGCACTTGACTAAATGACGACAAAGCTGCAGACATAAACAATATATCGCCCGAGGGAGGGGTAGAAATAGTCAACCTACTGCAAAAGTAGTTATCTATACTGCGCAAGGTTTTTAGCAGAATTCTAGTTAACAGATTTAAAGTACCATATTGTGACAAACACCCACAGGGAAAACAGGCAGGAACTAGACAATATCTCTCCTCTATGTAACATTTGTAGATTTTGAAAAGGCCTTCGACAGTATAGATATAAAACTATATGGGTAGTGATGGGACACTATGGAATCACAACTAAAATTATAGCAATAATCAAAGACCTCTATTCATCTGTTTTTATGTATAACTTTTTCGAATTAATTAAATGGTCTTAAAAACCTGTAATTTAATTTAATTTACCTTTTATGGTTGATAAATTAGCAGAATTATAGTTATTTATATTGTAGGTCTGAAAAAAAATAATAAAAGGAGACAACTGCGTCATAAAAGTACTTGACTGCATATTTCATTGTTAGTTCCCTTAGACCCCATGTTAACAAAAGGTTTTACTTTTGAAGGTTTTTTTGTCTTTCGCATTACTAGTTTTTAAAAACTAAGGTAAACTTGAAGATTAATGATAACGACTGAGTGAAAAGTAATATTTATCAGTTCAATACGTTTATTTGTGTGACGTAATAGTTAGTAGATCATAGGCTATTGAACCAGCTGTGATTAAAACAATATTGTCGTTAGCAGTGTAAGTTGGTCTAGTTCAAGTAAATGTTGTCGTTAGCAGTATAAGTTGGTCTAGTTCATGTAAATATTGTCGTTAGCAGTATAAGTTGGTCTAGTTTATGTAAATGTTGCCGTTAGCAGTATAAGTTGGTCTAGTTCATGTAAATGTTGTCGTTAGCAGTATAAGTTGGTCTAGTTCATGTAAATGTTGTCGTTAGCAGTATAAGTTGGTCTAGTTCATGTAAATGTTGTCGTTAGCAGTATAAGTTGGTCTAGTTCATGTAAATGTTGTCGTTAGCAGTATAAGTTGGTCTAGTTCATGTAAATATTGTCATTAGCAGTATAAGTTGGTCTAGTTCATGTAAATATTGTCGTTAGCAGTATAAGTTGGTCTAGTTCATGTAAATATTGTCGTTAGCAGTATACGTTGGTCTAGTTTATGTAAATATTGTCATTAGCAGTATAAGTTGGTCTAGTTCATGTAAATATTGTCGTTAACAGTATAAGTTGGTCTAGTTCATGTAAATGTTGTCGTTAGCAGTATAAGTTGGTCTAGTTCATGTAAATATTGTCATTAGCAGTATAAGTTGGTCTAGTTCATGTAAATATTGTCGTTAGCAGTATAAGTTGGTCTAGTTCATGTAAATATTGTCGTTAGCAGTATACGTTGGTCTAGTTTATGTAAATATTGTCATTAGCAGTATAAGTTGGTCTAGTTCATGTAAATATTGTCGTTAACAGTATAAGTTGGTCTAGTTCATGTAAATATTGTCGTTAGCAGTATAAGTTGGTCTAGTTCATGTAAATATTGTCGTTAGCAGTGTAAGCTGGTCTATTTCATGTACATATTGTCATTAGCACTATAAGTTGGTCTAGTTCATGTACATTTATTTGTTCAAATCAAAGACTTGTGCCTGTTTTCAATTGCTTTAATCGGCGTGGTTTTCTTTGCTCCTGTCATAATTCTCAACCCAATGTTCTGGACTTTGTCAATTTTGATAATATTTGTTTTAGCTGCTGAGCCCCAAGCTGAAGCACCATATTCTAACGTAGGTCTCACATAGCTGGTGTAGGTATTTTCAGGATAGATAATTTGCTGAAAATAACGACCACTGAAGCCTCACCCATGTCCAAGGCCAAGACACCAATACCTCCCAGAGGCCAAATGAAATCTGACCAGGTATGTTTCCATTACAAATAACCTGGTCATGTCTTTGCAGATTGTCAGCAGCGCCAGCGACACAAGGCGATAAACTGCATAAGCCAGTCAATGGCAGTCCTCAGGCGAAGCAGAATGACGGTGACCTGAGTCCGAGTGGTGCCCCGGACAGCTGTTTTCAACCATACGTTGTGGTAGGTACAGTCTCGGGACCACAACAACATGACGTCAGGCCAGTGGTAGGTACAGTCTCGGGACCACAACAACATGACGTCAGGCCAGTGGTAGGTACAGTCTCGTGACCACAACAACTTGACGTCTTGACGTCAGGCCAGTGGTAGGTACAGTCTCTGGACCACAACAACATGACGTCAGGCCAGTGGTAGGTACAGTCTCGGGACCACAACAACTTGACGTCAGGCCAGTGGTAGGTACAGTCTCGGGACCACAACAACATGACGTCAGACCAGTGGTAGGTACAGTCTCGGGACCACAACAACATGACGTCAGGCCAGTGGTAGGTACAGTCTCGGGACCACAACAACATGACGTCGGGCCAGTGGTAGGTACAGTCTCGGGACCACAACAACATGACGTCAGGCCAGTGGTAGGTACAGTCTCTGGACCACAACAACATGACGTCAGGCCAGTGGTAGGTACAGTCTCTGGACCACAACAACATGACGTCATGCCAGTGGTAGGTACAGTCTCGGGACCACAACAACATGACGTCAGGCCAGTGGTAGGTACAGTCTCTGGACCACAACAACATGACGTCAGGCCAGTGGTAGGTACAGTCTCTGGACCACAACAACATGACGTCAGGCCAGTGGTAGGTACAGTCTCGGGACCACAACAACATGACGTCAGGCCAGTGGTAGGAACAGTCTCGGGACCACAACAACATGACGTCAGGCCAGTGGTAGGTACAGTCTCGGGACCACAACAACATGACGTTAGGGCCAGTGGTAGGTACAGTCTCTGGAACACAACGACATGACGTCAGGCCAGTGGTAGGTACAGTCTCGGGACCACAACAACATGACGTCAGGCCAGTGGTAGGAACAGTCTCGGGACCACAACAACATGACGTCAGGCCACTGGTAGGTACAGTCTCGGGACCACAAGAACATGACGTCAGGCCAGTGGTAGGTACAGTCTCGGGACAACAACAACATGACGTCAGGCCAGTGGTAGGTACAGTCTCGGGACCACAACAACATGACGTCAGGCCAGTGGTAGGTACAGTCTCTGGACCACAACAACATGACGTCAGGCCAGTGGTAGGTACAGTCTCGGGACCACAACAACATGACGTCAGGCCAGTGGTAGGAACAGTCTCGGGACCACAACAACATGACGTCAGGCCAGTGGTAGGTACAGTCTCGGGACCACAAGAACATGACGTCAGGCCAGTGGTAGGTACAGTCTCGGGACAACAACAACATGACGTCAGGCCAGTGGTAGGTACAGTCTCGGGACCACAACAACATGACGTCAGGCCAGTGGTAGGTACAGTCTCTGGACCACAACAACATGACGTCAGGCCAGTGGTAGGTACAGTCTCTGGACCACAACAACATGACGTCAGGCCAGTGGTAGGTACAGTCTCTGGACCACAACAACATGACGTCAAGCCAGTGGTAGGTACAGTCTCGGGACCACAACAACATGACGTCAGGCCAGTGGTAGGTACAGTCTCGGGACCACAACAACATGACGTCAGGCCAGTGGTAGGTACAGTCTCGGGACCACAACAACATGACGTCAGGCCAGTGGTAGGTACAGTCTCGGGACCACAACAACATGACGTCGGGCCAGTGGTAGGTACAGTCTCTGGACCACAACAACATGACGTCAGGCCAGTGGTAGGTACAGTCTCTGGACCACAACAACATGACGTCAGGCCAGTGGTAGGTACAGTCTCTGGACCACAACAACATGACGTCAGGCCAGTGGTAGGTACAGTCTCGGGACCACAACAACATGACGTCAGGCCAGTGGTAGGTACAGTCTCGGGACCACAACAACATGACGTCAGGCCAGTGGTAGGTACAGTCTCTGGACCACAACAACATGACGTTAAGCCAGTGGTAGGTACAGTCTCGGGACCGCAACAACATGACGTCAGGCCAGTGGTAGGTACAGTCTCTGGACCACAACAACATGACGTCATGCCAGTGGTAGGTACAGTCTCGGGACCACAACAACATGACGTCAGGCCAGTGGTAGGTACAGTCTCTGGACCACAACAACATGACGTCAGGCCAGTGGTAGGTACAGTCTCTGGACCACAACAACATGACGTCAGGCCAGTGGTAGGTACAGTCTCGGGACCACAACAACATGACGTCAGGCCAGTGGTAGGAACAGTCTCGGGACCACAACAACATGACGTCAGGCCAGTGGTAGGTACAGTCTCGGGACCACAACAACATGACGTTAGGGCCAGTGGTAGGTACAGTCTCTGGAACATAACAACATGACGTCAGGCCAGTGGTAGGTACAGTCTCGGGACCACAACAACATGACGTCAGGCCAGTGGTAGGAACAGTCTCGGGACCACAACAACATGACGTCAGGCCAGTGGTAGGTACAGTCTCGGGACCACAAGAACATGACGTCAGGCCAGTGGTAGGTACAGTCTCGGGACAACAACAACATGACGTCAGGCCAGTGGTAGGTACAGTCTCGGGACCACAACAACATGACGTCAGGCCAGTGGTAGGTACAGTCTCTGGACCACAACAACATGACGTCAGGCCAGTGGTAGGTACAGTCTCGGGACCACAACAACATGACGTCAGGCCAGTGGTAGGAACAGTCTCGGGACCACAACAACATGACGTCAGGCCAGTGGTAGGTACAGTCTCGGGACCACAAGAACATGACGTCAGGCCAGTGGTAGGTACAGTCTCGGGACAACAACAACATGACGTCAGGCCAGTGGTAGGTACAGTCTCTGGACCACAACAACATGACGTCAGGCCAGTGGTAGGTACAGTCTCTGGACCACAACAACATGACGTCAAGCCAGTGGTAGGTACAGTCTCGGGACCACAACAACATGACGTCAGGCCAGTGGTAGGTACAGTCTCGGGACCACAACAACATGACGTCAGGCCAGTGGTAGGTACAGTCTCCGGATCACAACAACATGACGTCAGGCCAGTGGTAGGTACAGTCTCGGGACCACAACAACATGACGTCGGGCCAGTGGTAGGTACAGTCTCTGGACCACAACAACATGACGTCAGGCCAGTGGTAGGTACAGTCTCTGGACCACAACAACATGACGTCAGGCCAGTGGTAGGTACAGTCTCTGGACCACAACAACATGACGTCAGGCCAGTGGTAGGTACAGTCTCGGGACCACAACAACATGACGTCAGGCCAGTGGTAGGTACAGTCTCGGGACCACAACAACATGACGTCAGGCCAGTGGTAGGTACAGTCTCTGGACCACAACAACATGACGTTAAGCCAGTGGTAGGTTCAGGCTCGGGACCGCAACAACATGACGTCAGGCCAGTGGTAGGTACAGTCTCGGGACCACAACAACATGACGTCAGGCCAGTGGTAGGTACAGTCACTGGACCTTAACAACATGACGTCAGGCCAATGGTAGGTACACTCTCTGGACCACAACAACATGACGTCAGGCCAGTGGTAGGTACAGTCTCTGGACCACAACAACATGACGTCAGGCCAGTGGTAGGTACAGTCTCTGGACCACAACAACATGACGTCAGGCCAGTGGTAGGTACAGTCTCTGGACCACAACAACATGACGTCAGGCCAGTGGTAGGTACAGTCTCTGGACCACAACAACATGACGTCAGGCCAGTTGTAGGTACAGTCTCTGGACCACAACAACATGACGTCAGACCAGTGGTAGGTACAGTCTCTGGACCACAACAACATGACGTCAGGCCAGTGGTAGGTACAGTCTCGGGACCACAACAACATGACGTCAGGCCAGTGGTAGGTACAGTCTCTGGACCACAACAACATGACGCCAGGCCAGTGGCAGGTACAGTCTCTGGACCACAACAACATGACGTCATGCCAGTGGTAGGTACAGTCTCTGGACCACAACAACATGACGTCAGGCCAGTGGTAGGTATAGTCTCGGGACCACAACAACATGACGTCATGCCAGTGTTTGGTACAGTCTCGGGACCACAACAACATGACGTCAGGCCAGTGGTAGGTACAGTCTCTGGACCACAACAACATGACGTCAGGCCAGTGAAGATTCCATGGGACACGGGAGCCGCCGTTTCAGTGATGGTGTGTGACTGTTTACCCAAGTCGGCATCATTGAACACTGGAGTATCTGTCATGCTTCAATGTATAATAGCGAAAACTATAGCGCACCCATTCACATAGTTCCAGGCATCTCTTCGGGGGAGGGGGGAGGGGCTCACCCACCCGGGTATCAGCTACAAACTTGACTGCCGACACTACGTCTCAGCTAAAACATTTGACTGCCGACATTAAGTCTCAGCTACAAACTTGACTGCCGACATTAAGTCTCAGCTACAAACTTGACTGCCGACATTAAGTCTCAGCTACAAACTTGACTGCCGACATTAAGTCTCAGCTAAAACATTTGACTGCCGACATTAAGTCTCAGCTACACACTTGACTGCCGACATTAAGTCTCAGCTAAAACATTTGATGGCCGACATTAAGTCTCAGCTACACATTTGACTGCCGACATTAAGTCTCAGCTACAAACTTGACTGCCGACATTAAGTCTCAGCTACAAACTTGACTGCCGACATTAAGTCTCAGCTAAAACATTTGACTGCCGACATTAAGTCTCAGCTACACACTTGACGGCCGACATTAAGTCTCAGCTAAAACATTTGACTGCCGACATTAAGTCTCAGCTACACATTTGACTGCCGACACTAAGTCTCAGCTACACACTTGACTGCCGACATTAAGTCTCAGCTAAAACATTTGACTTCCGACATTAAGTCTCAGCTACAAACTTGACTGCCGACATTAAGTCTCAGCTACAAACTTGACTGCCGACATTAAGTCTCAGTTACAAACTTGACAGTCGACAATAAGTCTCAGCTATAAACTTGATTGCCGACATTAAGTCTCAGCTACAAACATGACTGCCGAAATTAAGTCTCAGCTACAAACTTGACTGCCGACATTAAGTCTCAGCTACAAACTTGACTGCCGACATTAAGTCTCAGTTACAAACTTGACTGTCGAAATTAAGTCTCAGCTATAAACTTGACTGCGGACATTAAATCTCAGCTACAAACATGACTGCCGACATTAAATCTCAGCTACAAACTTGACAGCCGATATTAAGTCTCAGCTACAAACTTGACTGCCGGCATTAAGGCAAGTCTCAGCTACAAACTTGACTGCCGACATTAAGTCTCAGCGACAAACTTGTCTGCCGACATTAAGTCTCAGCTACAAACTTGACTGCTGACATTCTCAGCTACAAACTTGACTGTCGACACTAAGTCTCTGACTGCCGACATTAAGTCTCAGCTACAAACTTGACTGCCGACATTAAGTCTCAGTTACAAACTTGACTACCGACATTAAGTCTCAGCTACAAACTTGACTGCCGACATTAAGTCTCAGCTACAAACTTGACTACCGACATTAAGTCTCAGTTACAAACTTGACTACCGACATACTCAGCCACAAGCTTGACTGCCGACATTAAGTCTCAGCTACAAACTTGACTGCCGACATTAAGTCTCAGCTACAAACGTGACTGCCGACATTAAGTCTCAGCTACAAATTTGACTACCGACATTAAGCCTCAGTTACAAACTTGACTGCCGACATTAAGTCTCAGCTACAAACTTGACTGCCGACATTAAGTCTCAGCTACCAACTTGACTGCCGACATTAAGTCTCAGCTACCAACTTGACTGCCGACATTAAGTCTCAGCTATAAACTTGACTGCCAACATTAAGTCTCAGCTACAAACTTGACTGCCGACATTAAGTCTCAGCTACAAACTTGACTGCCGATATTAAGTCTCAGCTACAAACTTGACTACCGACATTAAGTCTCAGTTACAAACTTGACTACCAACATTAAGTCTCAGTTACAAACTTGACTACCGACATACTCAGCTACAAGCTTGACTGCCGACATTAAGTCTCAGCTACAAACTTGACTGCCGACATTAAATCTCAGCTACAAACTTGACAGCCGACATTAAGTCTCAGCTACAAACTTGACTGCCGGCATTAAGACAAGTCTCAGCTACAAACTTGACTGCCGACATTAAGTCTCAGCTACAAACTTGACTGCCGACATTAAGTCTCAGCTACAAACTTGACTGCCGACATTAAGTCTCAGCTACAAACTTGACTACCGACATTAAGTCTCAGTTACAAACTTGACTGTCCACATTAAGTCTCAGCTATAAACTTGACTGCGGACATTAAGTCTCAGCTACAAACATGTCTGCCGACATTAAATCTCAGCTACAAACTTGACAGCCGACATTAAGTCTCAGTTACAAACTTGACTACCGACATACTCAGCTACAAGCTTGACTGCCGACATTAAGTCTCAGCTACAAACTTGACTACCGACATTAAGTCTTAGTTACAAACTTGACTGCAGACATTCAGTCTCAGCTACAAACTTGACTGCCGACATTAAGTCTCAGCTACAAACTTGTGTGCCGAAATTAAGTCTCAGCTACAAACTTGACTGCCGACATTAAGTCTCAGCTACAAACTTGACAGCCGACATTAAGTCTCAGCTACAAACTTGATTGCCGACATTAAGTCTCAGCTACAAACTTGATTGCCGACATTAAGTCTCAGCTACAAACTTGACTGCCGACATTGAGTCTCAGCTACAAACTTGACTGCCGACATTAAGTCTCAGCTACAAACTTGACTGCCGAAATTAAGTCTCAGCTACAAACTCGACTGCCGACATTAAGTCTCAGCTACAAACTCGACTGCCGACATTAAGTCTCAGCTACAAACTTGTCTGCCGACATTAAGTCTCAGCTACAAACTTGACTGCCGACATTAAGTCTCAGCTACAAACTTGATTGCCGACATTAAGTCTCAGCTACAAACTTGATTGCCGACATTAAGTCTCAGCTACAAACTTGATTGCCGACATTAAGTCTCAGCTACAAACTTGACTGCCGACATTAAGTCTCAGCTACAAACTTGACTGCCGACATTAAGTCTCAGCTACAAACTTGACTGCCGACATAAAGTCTCAGCTACAAACTTGACTGCCGTCATTAAGTCTCAGCTACAAACTTGACTGCCGACATTAAGTCTCAGCTACAAACTTGACTGCCGACATAAAGTCTCAGCTACAAACTTGACTGCCGTCATTAAGTCTCAGCTACAAACTTGACTGTCGACATTAGGTCTCAGCTATAAACTTACCTGCCGACATTATGTCTCAGCTACAAACTCGACTGCCGACATTAAGTACAAACTTGACTGCCGACATTTCTCTTCACTACCATCGTGTTTTGTTTATCATCAACACAAAACATTAAGATTATCAACGATAACAAAATGAATGAAAGAAACTTTGAAATGTTTTAAAACTTTATTGATATCAATACAAACAGTTTGTAAACAAATACAAACAGTTTTGTAAACAAATACAAACAGTTTTGTAAACAAATACAAACATGAATGAAAGTATAAATAAAGACAATGATGGCGATGAAAAATCTAATGTGGAGGTTTAAACAAAACAAAGATACAAGTGTAGCCTATAAATATTTCATTTCTCAACAATAAACATTTGTTTATAATTTTGTTTATATGTCTAACAACTCTTAACAAATGACGTGAAAGAAACCAAACAATTTAAGTTTAATTAAGGGAGACGCCATTTTGTTTGTTTACATTAGACAAGGGGAGAGAACCAACAGTTATAGATGGATCAATACAACACATACTCCCCACTATAATTTCCTTCAGAGTTTGATCCACTGTGGGGATGTCTCCACCCCCAGCCATATCCCGGCATGTAAACATGTGCTCCACTGGAGCCAGGACATGTACATGTTGTGTACGTGTACTTGTACCAACCTTCCCTCTCATGTTCGTGTGTCCATTGTCCTACAGAGACCTGTTTAGGACAGCCATGAGGATGTGACACTATAACGGTCAACTTGTCCACAACATCAAATCTCCTGTATTTGTCCCATGCTTTCCTACATAGATCCTCAAAGTGCCGCACCATCTTGTCCAGTTCATCAAGCAACTCTAAGTCACATGACACACATGTAAACTTACACCAGTCTCCCTCAATGTCTGCCCTACCCCACACCCTCCAGCCATCAAGACTGACCCCAGGACTTTTATTGTCATCAAAACCTACAACACACCTGGTCTGTCTCGCCTCACTCTCATCAAACACAACGTGTGTGGCTGTCAACACACCAATCTCCCCCCACACTTTGCTGGGTGTGTCCGAGTGTTGACACTTGCCACATGGACAAGTGCCCTTGTTGTCACTCTCTGTGTACTTGTACACATAACTCACCCTCCCCGTCCCTGTCCTCAACACGTCACTTCCTCTGGTGTTATAAAATGGATACTGACCACTGAAGCACGGAACAGACTTTGGTCTCTCTAGACTGGTGTACTTGACCTTTATCAGGACCGTTAGGGCAGACAAAGCTTTGATTACCTCCAACATGATGACGTCATGGTAACGTGAGGGGAGATGATCGAAGTTAAAATCATTAACAGGTATAAAGTTGACATGACCTGGATTCTTCTTACAGCTGGTATAGTGCTTGTGTAAGTCAGCTTCACCTCCATAGCAGATCTCGGCTTCATGATGTCCTGGAGAGGTACAAGGGGAGGTCATTATATACATAAAATAAATAATTTCAATTGCACACAATTAATTAGCACATAACAGGCATCATAACATAAATTATTGACAGTTTCACAATTTAGAAACACATGTAAAGAAAGTTAATGTTTTCTATAATAATTTTTGATTACTTTACATATCTTTTTCCGTTTTTATTTTAAACTAAGTTAAACTTTTAAACACATGGGGCAGATGAAGTAGAGTTCTTATGTTTCCAGGAACTCGGACTAGTGTGGTTAGCACTAAGCCCACTGCCTTTGTTTCGCCAATGTCAGTCCGGCAGAGGCATAGCGACCCTTCCCGGCGCGCATGGCGAACTTTCAATTTTGCTGAACGACCCCACTTGATATTTTGTGAGGTGGTAGGAGAACGCCTAGGGGTGTCAGAAAAAACTAGTAACATCCGAGATCTATCTGCAAATGGGTCAAAACAGACCAGTCGTATTTTGCAGTATAATCTTTGTATTTTATGGGAAAAACAGGTTAATTTCGACACAGATTTCAAGGCACTTACCGTCTGTACATCAGGCTAATTTTTGGCATGCTTATAGGTAAATGGCTAGGTAGTGCGGACAACATGTTGGTTTGACTCAAAGCCCTCAACTTGATACCACAGGGCTAGCAGCTAAACGCTCTATTACACAACCCCGCCATACAAACATAATTAAAACAATGTATGCCTAATTAAAGTTATAAATCCCTATTAGCCACTGACCTGGAATAAATTCCACTAAACTTTTTCCAGATTCTTCTATTTTTCTAGCCTTGACCTGACCTTCATCATTATGTTCTGTAGAAAAATAAAATACATTAACAACATAGGCTATTTTTTACTTTGTAATTTAGTATAGTAATATAACATAATCATGTAGAAATACATTTTTTTCTACTCTATTGTCTTTAGAAACTATTTTAAAACAGTTTATTTTATAAAATAAAAAACTTCAAAGCTTTAAATTTACCTTCACTTGCCAGTACCAGTTGCCTTTTCTTTCCTCCTTTATTCTCCATGTTTGTTATTTCCTGTTAGGAAATACAATATTACCTGCGCTAATTAAATGCCTTAAAGTTTTAACATGTACATGTTCTTTTAATTAATAATTACTTTTTTATTTTTGTGTCAATTATACTAATTTATTAAGTAAAACTGTTCATAAACGTTGGGTGTTTAGTTCGGCACATATTATATTTATAACTTTGATTACTGATATATGAAATGTTTGTAGGTTTTGCTGGTACAATACATTTTATGCCATTAAACAATTGAAAATGTTTGAAACGATTTCAGCTTAGTAAACATTCTCTGAATGACTATTATTTGAAATCTATAGGCCCTATATATAATTCTCTACGTGTGAAACATACAAGACACCACCACGTAAGGGGGGAAGAGAGGGTAGTTTCGAATTCACAAATTATGAAGTACTGAAAAGTAGCAAATAAAACATCTAAATAGTGGCAAAAGCTTACGGCGCGGGTCAGCTTGTTTAAATTAATTGTTTCAATTTTGCTTTATTATTAAAATAAGCATATAAATAGGAGATTGTTTATATTATTGTTTTGAATTTATATACAACTCAATGCAACAAGCCCGCCGTTTGGTTGAGGCCACGACGGGGGGACGTTCTGACTTGGATTCAAAGGGATGACTCAAAATATCATCAGTCAAAGTTACTTTAAAATATCTAACTGTATTTATTACTTAAGCAATATTTGGTGGAATCACACCCACATCGTGAAGGTGTGAATCTAGAAAACTAAAAGTTAGATCTCTAAATTTTTAAAAAATTATAAATCTTGATTTAGAACTTAAGTTTCTAAACCCTCGCTCATCTATAGTATAGACTATAGATCTAGAACCTAGAGTCTAGATACTACTAGAATAACTAGATCTAGATAGATCTAGAATCTAGGTCTAGAAAATTCTATTCTAAAATCAATATTTAGATCTATCTTGCTAGATCTAGCTATTATTTATAACTTTATTAGTAGGCCTAGATGATCTAGTCTAGATAGTAAAGTAGATCGTAAGATTCTAGTAATCTAGGCCAACAAATCTAATCTAGAATCTATCTAGAAGCTAGATCTAGATTGTTCTAACAGTCCTAAGCTAATTTTAAGTAGATCTAGAAGATTCTAAATAGTAAATGTATGGGCCTACATCTAATTAAATAAGTTAAATAAGCCTAAATTGAATATTAATTTCGATGTGTCTAGAGTCTAGACAATTGAAATTTTAGGTTTTAAATTCATTTCAACGCTGGTTGTAGTTTGATTCATGATTGTTGGAATAATGTGCTGCTGCATGGTTCAAATGGAAAGTCCGTCGTCTGCTAAAGTCGCTAGGGTTTGTGGATCTAAAATCTAAGCCTCTAAAAGTCTAAGGCACAGAGATCCTCAAAATCTTACATCGATACTGCAATTATATTTGTACTATTACAACGCTAGGTTTGGTAATAAATAGGAAATAAATAGATTTAGATCTAGATCTAGTTGGTTTTTATTATCATAATATTCTGAAACGTAAACGATAATAAAGTACATCTAGATCTAGAAACCTCGACTACAAAGTCAATAAGATTATATAATATATATAAAGATCTAGATTAGATCTAGATCTAGCAGCGGCGAAACGGTGCGATCTTTATTTACTCTAATCGATTCGACCGGATGTTGCTAGACTACCAAGATATAGGTAAATAGGGTAGGGGGCCTAGTCCTAAAAATGTACAACATGGTTTGTTAGGCTAAAATGTTTGACACAAGGCAGGTGTGTGAATGGGGGGGGGGGGGTTCAATCCGCACTAGGTGACACTAATTTGTTTATGGGTGAAACCAAACAGAAACATTTTCATTCACGGTTAAAATAATATTTAATTCAGTAAAATAATAAAATAGTAGGACAGGGAAGTCAACAAACCGAAATAGAAACAAGGAGGAGGGGTGGGGTGACACCCTCGGTTACCGAACAGAACGACACCCGACCTAGATCTAGATCTATAGTTAAGGAAGTTCTGGGTTACCAATATCGCTATATTAATAAATACCAAAATATAATAAGATATCATAACAGATGGTGCTTAATTTACTAATTTTTACTACTGTACTAGACTAGAATAGATCTAGATCTAGTACTAGAGATTGTAGAAATCCTTGTAGTTAGGCCTATCTATATCAGAAATTACCTTAATTATGTAAAAAGTATTTCCTTTTTCTTTTAAAGTATTTTTTATAAATAAAGCTGTTACAATAAACAGTAAAAAATATTATTGGCTTAAACAGCGTTATGTGGAAGCAAAAAAACATTCACAGTAATAAATAAAATATAATTTGTCAATTAGACATGATCATGTACCTTTTGGCAGCAAAAAGTCAATAAAAGTTTGAAAGTAAAAAAAAATGGAAAAAGGCAAATTTATAAAATCCAAAATGCGCTTTTTAAAAAAAATCTCTTTTGACACCGTAAATTAAAATTTTCTGCTAAGAAGGAAAGAGTTTAAAGTAATTTAGCTATTTGAATAGACTTTAACAAAACTAATGGTGGGTACAGATATCTTTTTAAATTAAGAATTTTATTTTAATCCTTTTAACAGCTTACCGTAGGCTGCCTGATGCTGAAATAAAAATTGGCAAAAGTATTGGGCTTGTAAGTTTATCGTTCTTTCTCGCGTTAATTCATGTCTGGTTAGCCAGGGAGAGATAAAAGTTTTCGAACTAAATCAATTGTTGTGAACGGGATTCCCATTGATAACAAAAAACATGGCGGCTATTTGTTAGTAGGTCCCGCTTCAAGATTTCAAAATCATCAAACGTTCCAGAAAAGCAACAATTGTAAAAACTTTCAACGCTGTTTTGTTCATATGGATGGGAACAAACACATGTGTATGCATTTTTTAATATAAAAGTTTTGTGGCGGTAAGTATATTGATTTTATTTTTGTTGTTGATAGTTTGTCCAAGGCTAGGGGACATTACTCTGACTCTACTCAGTCTTTGCTACGAGACTCAAGATTCCCAGACCTAGAAATCTAGATCTAGATCTAGATCTAGACTAGATCTAGATTCTAGAATCTACCAACTAAGATGTACATTGCTTTAACCTAGTTCTAAGAGTATAAGTTCATGAATTAGAATCTATTAGATCTAGATCTAGATTCTAGATCTAGTATTTTAGTGATCTAGATCTAGATAAAATATTAAAAATATTATTATTAAGAAAAGGATGACTCTCAGTCAGTCTCACTCAGTCTACAACTTAAATCGAATCTAGACTCTAGATCTAGATAGATCTAGATCTATCTAGATCTAGATCAGACTAGATTAGAAAGTTAGATTGACCACATTCTCTTGTTTATGTAAAATTTAAATCTAAACATTTGTATTTACTATTTAGATTTTAAATTTATATCTAGATCTAGATCTATCATCTAGCAGCTAGCTAGATAAAAAATATAGATATAGATTCTCTAGACTTTGACAATAATGTTAATAGACCTAGATTCTAGATCTAGCTAGATTACTGAACTAGACTCTAGTCTAGTACTGATTACTCAGTGATTACTGTTTAATATTTTAGAAGTAGGCCTATAAGAAGTAGCTTGTAGATAGATGGCTAGATACTAAGATAGAGATAGTAGATCTAGATGCAGATGGTAGTATGGTAGGCCCTAGATCTAGATCTAAAATCTAGATAATCTAGTAGATCTAGATAGATTCTAGATTAGATCTAGTTTAGGTAAAACCTACCCTAGTTAAGTTTAGTAAGGCTAACCTGTTTTTTAATTTTAAATTGATTTTTTTAGATCTAGAATCTAAACTAGATCTACTCAAGCTATTTACTAGATCAGTAGCCAGTAGAGTGAGAAGAGTAGTAGTAGAGTGTAGTGTAGAGTACTGTAGAGTAGACTATTGTAGAGTGTAGGTACTAATAACTAGACTACATTTAGGGCTTACAGACTTATCAGACTACAGTGTTGCAATTAGTAGATCTAGTAATATATAGATTAAATTTAGACCTAGTTTGAAATTGTTACAGTAGTGCTACTACTTTTCTAAGTACTAAGTAGTGTAGACTACTAGAAGAGCAAGATGATAGATCTCCATCAAGCTACAATAGAGTTTAGTTAGTAGTTAGTTAGCCGTAGTAATAGTACCAAAAGCAGTGTAAGTAGCACAGTAAAAAAAGAGTATTACTAGTCCAACTACTATTGTATTAGGCCCTTTTATTTTTAGCAAGTTAAAGTTTGGTTAAGTACTAGTCTTCTAGCAAGTTGCCTAGTAGTAAACTTAGAAACTAAATCATGTGTATTAGTACTATTAGACTTGTGGGCTAATCTTGTTAGTCTAGACCAGGGACTATAAATTCTACAATTGATAACTTTCGGCCTTTTAGTATAAGCCTAATTATTAATGAATTACATGGTACAAAAATTAATAAATTGGTCAGGGTCAGTACAGTTACAGTTAGCTGTTAATAGAATTAAGTTTTAGATCTATTGACTACAATTTTTAGTTACAAGTAATGAAAATGAAACTAATAGTTTTGTGATAGTTAAGATATGGTTAACTGTAAACCAGATATTTTAGTTTTTAAGACAAGCTAAGTAGATAGAAAACTGAACCTTTACAATAAAATTGAATAAATGAAACATATATATATATATATATATATATATATATATATATATATATATATATATATATATATATATATATATATATATATATATATAATATCACATATTAGTTAAATAATTATTTTAATATAATATATGGATAAACTTAATAATTTATTATATTTAAATTCCCTAGGTACTTGGCAAGCAATTTTCTCACACTTTACTGTGGCTATTGGTGCTGATCTTGAGCTAAAGGTGAGCTGAATTTTTTTTATAATAAGCCATTTTTGAGCTTAAACCCAAGTTTGAAACCAATTCAGTGTTCTAATTCTTAAAGAATATGTTGCTACTAAGATTATTTACTGTAAGTATTAATATGTATGGCTTGATAGTGGGACTGTCAGACAGTAGCTTTCTATCCTAACATTTCTATCCTAAAAGATAAGAGTTAAGTTCCCTGGCTTTAGTCCTGGTATGATGTCCTAAGTCTCATGAGTACCAGCTCTCATGAGTACCTGGCTCAAGATAGGGAAAAACTAAAGGTGGCTGGGTATATACCTCTGAACACTCTAATTTTAAATGTCACAGAAACAGGTGAATTTTAATTCAACTGCTATATTGGCTGTATGTTTTAATCAATGATTAATTTTTTCATATTACTAAAAGTTGTTAAAAATATTATTTATTTAATTTCTAGGTAAATGGAACAGCATGGATGTGGATTTTTAGACACAAGGAAGCTGAATTTAACTTTTAATGAAGAATTTGAATGATGATTGTCCATTAAAACAAATATTAATCATATACATTATAATGCTGTATTATTGATGCATCTTCTGTTTTAAGTAATTAAAAAACCATCCATTTATGAAATTCTTTTAATATTTTTTTTTAAATTTTTAAATTGTAGTTCTGTTTTGTTATTTGAAAACAATGATGAAAGTATACTGAACTGCCATTGAGATATTTATATAAATGCTATTGTTTATAGTTTAATTATTTCAGAAGCAACTATATTGACATCAAAACTGAATTTCATTGTACATTAAGTATAAAAGCTTACCCGCAAACCAGTCCATGTCAATAATTTATTGACATCCAAACATTAAATTTTTTTAACAGACTACTTTCATATGGGATAAGAAACATTTAATTTTGAAATTCATTGGTTTATTAAATTTTAATGGAGCTGAAACTAAAACACTGGGTACAAATTTATTATTATTTTGTTTCTCAGAAAATTGCAAATTTTGAACATAAGAACTGTGGGAAGTAGGCAATGATGTTAAAATATCTCTTGAAACTTGAAGAAATTGTGGAAGGTTTAGAGATAGAAAACAAAATTTTAGAAGATGATGTTTGAAATAATGGTAAAATATCTTCAGCAATTGTCACTGAATAAATATTTTCATTAGACAAATCACATTTAGGTATAGAAGAATAAGGTATGTCTTCAGATTTTCTTATCAGCGAAGATCCTGGGTGATTCTCTTTGTTACCTTCGGTCAAACGACAAGCCAATTCTGGAAAATTCATTGGGTTTTTTGCCTGGGCAGCTAAATATATTTAAATTAAGTTCATGCAAGGCTTTAGAAACATCAATTGGATAAAACTCTATAATTTCATTAACTTTTTATTACTATCAGCTCGAAAGGAATAATATAAATAAGTTACAAATCATCAATAAATTAAATTTGCAGATATTTCCATTTCACCAAACTTTCTCTAAGTCATAATACATATTTTAAATTCATGGCATTTTGTTAGGCTAGAAATGTTGACTTTCATTTACCACAATAATCTGATTATATAAATTAACAACATTGCATTAGGATTACCCAGCTATCATACATTCTTCTTTTTACTGCCCTCCTTTATGAGGGGGAGATAAAAATCATCATTTAATGTGTGACGCAATTTACAGATGAACCCTCTCTCTCTCTCTCCCTCCCCTATATATATGTATATCTATATATATAATCTCTAAAATCATGTTGGTACCTCTACCTGTTTGAATGTTAGGCCCCTTTCCTTCAATTGTTTCTGTGTGGATCTTCTCCATGGGGGTCATCCATGAATGACGTCACGCTTTTTTGACGATTTTTACCTCCTCCCCTCTGTCACACATCGTCACAAAAAACCAGACCCCCCCCCCTAAAATGACGTCACACATTACTAGATTCTAGATCTAAAATACTACAGTTGCCTACACTCTAGATTTAGTTCTTAAGTTCTACAACAAGACCACACTAAACTTCACTAGATCTCTAGATCTAGAATAATCTAGATTCTATATATAAATTGATATTGAACATATTCTAGTCTACCTGTCTTAAAGTAAAAAGCCTATTTATTAGGCCTAATTTTAGTAATTTAGTAATTAATTCCACTCAACTACACTGTAAAATAAAGAATCTAGATCTAGAATCTAAATCTCTAGACTACTCTTGAGTCTATAAATTAAAAATAAATCCTGTATGTCGTATGTTACTGTCTAAGTCGAAATTTTCAAGAGGGCTTTTTTTTAAAGTCATAGATCTAGATATAGAATCTATATATAGAATTCTAGATCTAGAAATCTAGATCTAGGCTATATATATATAGGGGTCATCCATAAATGACGTCACGCTTTTTTGGACGATTTTTACCTCCCCCCCTCCCCTCCGTCACACTTCGTCACAAAAAGCCAGACCCCCCCCTAAAATGACGTCACACCTCAACCTACAACCCCCCTCAAAATTGCAGTTGAATTTTTTTTAAACATTGATATTTTTCCAAAATCTTGTCTAAACTATTACAATTTATTAAAACAGTTATCTAAAACGCGAAATAACGTCTAAAATTCGTTTTCTAACATTGCTTTTTTATAATGCAAAAATGTGACGTCGCAACATCTGACCCCCCCCCCCTCCCCCTCATCACACATCGTCACAAAATTACGGACCCCCCCCCCCCCTCCCCCCTACGAGTGTGACGTCATTTATGGATGACCCCATATATATATATATATATATATATATATATATATATATATATATATATATATATATATATATATTTATATATATATATTGAAATCTTTTACTTTTAGGCCTATAAATCTCATATTTTATATAAATGTATTATTATTATACAGGGTGTATTCTAGATCTATCTAGATCTATATAAAATATAATATAATTGTGCGTGTGTGTTATTTTAAACTTAATTTACTTAAAACAACTCATTGTCCGACAATTTTTCGGAGTTTGTTTTTATTCCAAAAGCGAAAGAAGATTTCATAACTTAAAGAAAATTGCGCTAAAAAAATTAATAAAAAATATTCACATTTGGTTTGAAAAACAACAAAAACGCTAGCTGGCAACTACCGGAGCGAGAACTTGGTAAGCTACTTTAACAACTTACAAGCCCAATAAGCTACGCCTCGTTCGCTTTGTATGCTGGTATACTTGAAATAACCGATTAGGTGGCCACCAGGCCTAAAAATAGAAATGAAATTCCTGGGATTGTATTTTTCAGTTCGTATTTTCCCGAAATTACGTAATTGATTTATCAAAAGCCAATCTAAATCTATGCATTTAAGGAATATAAAATAGGCCTATACATTTTGGGGTCGTCCTCAAATGACGTCACACTCGTAGAGGGAGGGATAGGGGGTCCGTAATTTTGTGACGGTGTGTGATGAGGGGGAGGGGGGTCACTTTTGTGCATTATAAAAAAAGGAATGTTAGAAAACGAGTTTTAGCCGTTATTTAGCGTTTTAGAAAACGGCTTTAATAAATTAAAATAGAAATTGATCAAAATACTCTATGTTGACAGAGTTCTGACAAGATTTTGAAAAAATATCCATGTTTTAAGAAAAATTCAACTGCAATTTTGAGGGGGGGGGGGGGTGTAGGCTGGGATGTGATGTCATTTTAGGGTGTGGGGTCTGACTTTTTGTGACGTGTGACGGAGGGGAGGGGGGAGGTAAAAATCGTTTAAAAAGCGTGACGTCATTTATGGATGACCCTTTAATTCACGTTAGAAATCTCCAATCTAATTAGCATTTTAAAAAAAATTATTTTGTGAACTGAAGCAGTTTCTTGTTTTACGGCATCATAACATGACAAACAATAGCCCACCACCAATTCTCAAAGATTTTTCGCGAAGTTCTATAAATGGATTATAGGAAAAATAATTTTATATTTTGTCATTTTAGTTTCTCTAACTTTGTGTCCCTGATTATTTGTATGATATTTAGTAATTCAAAGTTGTCAAGTTTCTCTCAGTATATTGTATGTGATTGGTGAGTGACCTGTTTGCACATGATAGACGATACACAAATTTCATGTAGGCATACAATAGTTTCTATTTTTAAACTTTGTAATATTCTAAATATAGACCAAATACTCTCGCTATTTTTACATCTTCTGGCCCTTGCCCTAACAACGTGCATGCATCTAATGTTGTTTTATTTCCTTATATCTAATAGAATTAAATAGGCCTACTTGTTGAGCGTGTTCCTCGTTTTGATGTTGCCATACAAAATTAAATAACGAGGATCAGATTCCTAAACCAAGTCTCGAACCCAAACATTTCACTCACCAAGTAAACCACCAGCTTGCGCCATACTGCAGAAGTTTTCGTGGGAAGGGAAGTAATCAGAAGAAAATTGTTTACATTTTGTTTCTTGTTAATATGTCAGATGGTTAAGATGGGAGGGGGATAACTCCTGCATCAAAACACAGTTTTTGGGTTTTTATTTAGTTAATTGTTCAAGGCATAGAAGAGGGACTAAAGAAACATCAAGATTACATTTTACAGCTGGTCGTATTAAAATTGAAGTGGGGTACTTTCGTAATATATTTATGTAAGGCGAGTTATGGTACATTAATGTAGCTGTTACCTAGTCTAATGGTTGGTCTAGACAAAAATGTCCTACTTCAACCTATTGTCCCCTGGTTGATCGAGACAAAAATGTCCTACGTCAACCTATCACCTCATGGTTGATCAAAAATATGTAGAGCTGATTGGCAGAAGTGTTTGCATGTCTGACTTGATGCACGGAGGGCAAGGCGATTTGGTGCCGCGGGAATTGGTAGGTTGAAATATCACTTTCTATAAGGTGGGTGTAAGGTGGTGTCTAAACATGTGTTGGTCACATCACTATAGCTTTTATTATACGATAAACAGCTTTAGCTGACCACACTACATACATAACACAACAGCTGCAGTGAGACAGACTACATACATGACACAACAGCCGCAGTGAGACACTACATACATGACACAACAGCCGCAGTGAGACACTACATACATAACACAACAGCCGCAGTGAGACACTACATACATGACACAACAGCCGCAGTGAGACACACTACATACATGACACAACCGCAGTGAGACACACTACATGACAGAACCAGAAACAGTCCAATTAACAACGTTGGAAAATGTAGAGATGAAATATATTCCTGGGCAATGAAAATGGCCACCTACAGAATTCTTTCTCTATAGCTGCTCATGTCACTTTGACTACTTGTTACATGTAGGTTTCTATCATATAAACACAACCTAAACAAACACAAATCTAGGTAAACAAACACAAGTACTCCAAAACATTTGAAAACGTTTTTTTAATTAAAATATACTTTTAAAATTTAAATTGAATATAAAAAGACATTTTTGATGAGACATAGAAATTTTTGTCATCAATTGGATGAGTATTTGTACAGGATGTGGAACAGTTGTGTGTACTCTGTAGCCTTGTGGTCATTACATGAATAGATGACATGTTCATGTTGGTTCACCCTACTGACATACTCATGTTCATGTGGTCTAACATACAGATAAAACCAAATTCATTTTGGTTTTAACATACAGACATATCCATGTTCATATTGATGTAACTCAGATAAAACCATATTCATATTGTTCAACATACAAAACCATGTTCATACTGGTGTTAACATACAGACATACTTATGCTCATGTTAATGTTAAGATACAGACATACCTATGTTCATGTTAATGTAATACATAGATAAAACTATTCAAACAGCATGATGATGGAAAGTTGGAAGACATGAATGATGGAATGATACAGTTCTATCTGTTCTAGAGATCTTTAATGGTATGATGTTATCACTGAGGGAATGCTGAAACCCAAATAGGTCTATGATGATAGGAGGGAATCACTAAGGGAATACAACAGTCCTATTGCTGTATGCTAGCGAATGGACTCATTTTTTGTGCTACATGCTAATTTTCAATCAATTTATTATTGCTTCTAATGTGTCCCTAAATTGCAGTAAAATACAGTAAACAATGTTTGTGCTAAAACAAAATGAGCCACTGTTGGAATGCTTAGTTCTACAGCACTTGATACATGGGATGTGTGGAAGACACAGTGAGTGGAATGCTAAAATCTACAGTGTTTGTTTTACATTATTTGTTGAATTTGTAGGTGAAAAGTAATGAAACACCTAAGGCATCCTGCACATGTTACAATACAAAATGGAACATTTTTTAACCAACCCCTATCCCATATAAAACTTCTATCCACCTAATTTTGTACATCACTGCTAGGAACCACCATGCCCTTCCCGCCTATCAAGTTAATAAAAACAAATTTTTAATATAACAATGGAAGCTACATAATTTAAAGAAAATTTCCCGATACCTGTTGAGTGTTACATTACATAAATTAGAAACAGTAGCAAAGCCCCATATTTGGTTCTTAGTTAAAAGATTTAACCTCTCCGAACAGTAAACATACTTTTTTTTTTTACATCAATGCACTATTTTAATATAACACAACAACCCCCCCCCCCCCCCCCCCCCCCAGAAATACAACAGAAATTTTTTTTTTTAAGAAACATCCCAATCCCATTGTGTTTTAAAATATCTAGTCTTTGTGTTGTGTAGAACTTGAGTATTGTTTTTTTTTGTGCTAACCGTCTGGAAGATTCAACTGATGGAATGCTACGGTTACTGTACCCATCCACCAAATACATTTGTGCAACAAATTGGGAATCTGTAAGCCAACATTGTAACTACTTTTACAGAAACAACAGAAGGAAATTTTTAGTTAAAAATAAACAAAAATTAATTGTCAATAGATAATAACCTCAGTATAGTTATAACAAAAATATGCCATATTGACTAATCGTTGTTGTATACAACATTAAGACATAAAGAAAATAGATATCTCCAGTTTTACAAAAAGTAAAAGCATTCTATACATGGCTACCTGGTCAAATAAAATATCCTTACATCAGTTCAGGGAAATTACATGTTAAACTTTACATCAGTACAGGGAAATGGTAGGTTGAACTTTAGTACAGGGAAATGGTAGGTTAAACTTTAGTACAGGAAAATGGTAGGCTAAACTTTACTTCATTACAGGGAAATGGTAGGTTAAACTTTAGTACAGGAAAATGGTAGGCTAAACTTTACTTCATTACAGGGAAATGGTTGGTTAAACTTTACATCAGTACAGGGAAATGGTAGTTTAAAAATGATTGTTAATTAAACCTATGTAGCCAACATCCCTAGCAAACATTTATTTAAAAAAATAAAACCGCGACACCACCTAAAAATATTAGTGTAACTTATTTGCAACTTGAACTAGAATAAATACCTTGAATAGGCTGATAATGATATGAAATCTTTTTCAGCATTTTAAAATTATTCCCATTGTGTCTATTATTTCAATGTTTTGTGAACTAAAAAATACACTGTTATCATAGAAGCCAGAGAGTTGAAAAAAAATCTACACAAAACCAATTGATGTACTTTACATACAAAACATCCATATGAACCATACTATAGCAAAACAAACATCATTGTAACGATTTCAGAAAGAAAATATATACAAGATGTAAAGAATTATGAAAAAAATGTTATAATTGTGATTGTATTAAAATTTCAAATGAATGATTAAAACAATGAGAACTGGCAAAGTTGTAAAATAATCAACATCAAATCAAATGACAACAAATGGTCCCATTTATCCCATGCAATAAATAAAATAGGACACTAAATGTGACTAGCTTGTTCACAAACATAAAATGGTGTCAAATCAGAAATCAAGTAAAAAAAAAAGTATTAATGCCTATCTTGGCAGTGGAACATGTTCATGTTAAAATTTAGACCAATAATGCCTGGATTTGCAATGTAAATATATGTTGAAAACATGCTGCAGCTAAAATAATGGCACTGCATATAAACTAAATTATAATGCATGATTAGGATAATGTAAGGCTAAATCTGAGTTACAGAGAGTAATTATAGCTTGACATTGGTCTGCAATAGCAGAGGTAAATTAGTACAAAATTATTTGATTAAGGCATTAGATTAGCACCATTTACTCATGCATAATTGCTAATACAATTAATTTTATTGTATTGAAGTTTTGTGCTGTTGATTGTAACCCATAGTATAGCATGGAATAAAGAAAAAATAAGTAAAAATAGTAATACACAAAGCTTCTCACTTATTTGTAAGTAGACGAGCAAAAACTTTTAGAAAAATTAGAGTTAGAGCTTGGTCACTTGTGTCCCAATCAAGATAAATGACTATATACCAGCTCCTGTAAAAAACTATTGAAAATTCTAGAAGTTTTAAATTAACCCCCTACAGTCTAAACACTAAAACTATTTTACTTCACACATGGCAGAGTGAGAAGACAACTTATTTTCTACCATGACTCTTTTTAAAATAATTTTATTGAAAAAAAATTTTTTTTTGTAAGTTAAAAATAATAATAAACCCAGAAAAGAGTAAAATAAACAACAACACAGCTTTTACTATTATTTCAATTAAAATGCTAAAATGTTTTTAAAAATGTCAATCTAGTCTCAGGAACTATATAATGTACCTAATATTTTTTATAGTGACTCGCTCTTCAGCTTTGTGAAAAGAGGGGTCTAATGTATAAGCAACCTACTGTCCAGGTCTTGCAGTTGATTTTCAAGGTGCAACTATCCAATAATCTATTAGATTATAGGGTAAAGTAATTTAATTACTTAATTTCGATTTGTTACAATATAATCAAAACCCCACTCAACAGCAGACACTTGATTATGATAGCCTGTCATTTAAAAACAAAAATTCTTTTAAAAAAAAAATTCATAAAAATGAGCAGCTAGTGACAGAGCAGCGAAATATAAATATTTCCTTTTTCTGTTGGTATATTCAGAATCTCATTGCCATTAAGATTTAAGTTACAAAGCATAAATGGAAATGCTATTGATAGACCTCTACTATTATTTCAACTACTATTGTTACCGTTATTGAATAAATTGAAATTAAATTAAAACCTTAAGTCTGGGGTATCAGACTGAATCACTAAGGAAAATCTAAGGTGCATAGGACTGTAAAGGGTTAACACACAGATGAACTGATAGCACTCAAGTGTCATAAACCTAACCTGGGTAAATTATTGTATCAAGTAATCTATATATAATTCTCTTAGGGGCAGATAATTTAGTTTTTAAACAATATGAAACTAAGATAATAAGTTCTACTTGACATTTTCATTGTCGTCCGTAAACTGCTGCTTACACTGGGCGGGGTGTGGGGGGTAGTGTTGAATTCACAAATTATGAATTGTTGATAAGTAGAAAATATACTAGATAGCGGCGAATGCTACGCCGCGGGTCAGCTCGTAATTAAATAATTTCAAAAGTTAAATTCTGCACATAAATCGGCATATTGCTTACTGTAGAAAAGAGCCTAGTAAGTATACAAATACTATTTTAAAGATGCACACAACTGTAAGCTGCAAATAGCAGAATTTCATAAAGCCAAAGTAAGGGTATCCCAGTCCAGCTTGTGTAACTAACAAAAATAAATGGATTATTATTTGGATTATGAGCATTGTTTTACATACATCCACACTAAAGCTGCTTGTTATTTGCTGGCCAATCAAAGTTACTCTATGTTGTGGTGTAAGCCTTCTGTTTCGTTGTAAGTCAAGAAGTTGTAAATACAGGAAATGCAACAATGGTTTGGTCCCATCATCAACAACATTTTAACAAAATACACATCATTACAATATTAATGTCAAGATTCTATAGAATTAATTGGCAATGAGATATTTATGCATACAGAAGAGAGAAGACTTAAACAAATAACAACAGAAAAAATGCATGCACACCGTAGCTAAGAAAGAATGAGTAAGTTAAAGAAGAAATAAATATGCACACAGCAAAACAAGTTATAAAAAAAAAAGTATTACATAAAAAACAAGACACTCATGTACAGAAAAGAAAAAATTATTACAGCAAAACATTTCTCCTGAGATGGCTCAACAGGTTATAAACAGGGGCAGTAACTGCTGGTGAAATACTTTATCCCAGATAAGTTATTTATGGTAGTAGAATGGATAAAACATGTATCAAATATAGCTTTAGATAGATTGGCATAAGATGGCAGCAGTGTTAGAGTTTGTAAGGCAGAGGGCAAAAAGGTAAAATTTTAAGGACAGAAGGCAGAAAGATATAGCCTACCTCTAATGGCAATTAGAGAGACAGGTAAGTTACTGGGTAAATAATTAAATGCTTCAATAAATTTAAGGCCTTGTCATATTTGAGCAATTCAAATTAGAAAATCTCAATTTTATATAAATCCTGGACATTTCTACCATAACAATTATTTAATTGTATATAAATCCTAATTTTTTAGTCTGCATCACCACGAGTTAATCCTATCTCACAATCCACTCTGTGAAAGTTTCCCATGTATATCAGTGATGGTGGTTCATTTCCTTCAACTCATCAGGGTCCAGCTCCAGCGTGGACACAGGCAGTTTCCCATTGGTCCTTGCCTCACGCTGCCTCTTCTCATTAGGCATGGTGGTGTGTGGGTTGTCCTTGAACAGACTCCACATGTGGTTGACTAAATCACTCAGCACCAGCTCCGATGAGTTTTTAGCCACAATTTTAAGTACAAATATTCCGTCATCTCTCAGATATTCATCCGCAAACTTCCTGGCGAATTTGGCGTCATTTTTGTTGCGGATGTTGTCCCCGATTTTCAAATATTTTTTAATGTAGTGATAGCGGTTGCTGGCAAACAGGACTTGGTACAGCCAGGAGAGATAATTTCCTACGGTGAGGACAGCCACTAGAAGGTACCAGAACCACAAGAAGATGAAAATCTTCTCGTTAAACAAATTAATTGGAAGCACGCACTGCACGGTGTACCTCTGGACATTGGCCAGCTGACGTATCTCAAAGTCACACAAGGTCACGCGCGGGAACCTCGGAGAGTCCTTGAACTCACCAGTCTGTATCAGACTCTGTAGGACCTCAATGCCGTAGACACTGTAATCCATGGACAGAAACACATTCAGGATAAAAAACTGAAACACGATGTTGGCCACATAGAGGAGCTTAATGAACAGGTAAAACCCAGTCAAGAACCTGCCGTCACGCTTGGCGAACCAGAAACAGAAGACGTTTGAGAACCTCTGGCGGATGCGGACCAGCAGGTTGTAGTGGTACTGGCGGTGTGCCTTGAGCCACCTGTCCAGGTACTTGGCCACCTGGTAGATGATCTTGTCCCGGTCCTCAGGCTTACCCAGCTGGGTGCTCTCTGCCATTGAGATCAGGCGGTCCATGTTCAGTCCACCTGTGTCATTCAGCATCTTCCAGATCAGGTTGGGGAGCTGGGCGAGAGAAAAAACAGGTTTAATTAGGCTAGTGGGTAGGTTGGGGAGCTGGGCGAGAGAAAAAACAGGTTTAATTAGGCTACTGGGTAGGTTGGGAGCTGGGCGAGAGAAAAAACAGGTTTATTTAGGCTAGTGGGTAGGTTGGGCAGCTGGGCAAGAGAAAAAACAGGTTTAATTAGGCTAGTGGGTAGGTTGGGGGCTGGGCGAGAGAAAAAACAGGTTTACTTAGGCTAGTGGGTAGGTTGGGGAGCTGGAGGAGAGAAAAAACAGGTTTACTTAGGCTAGTGGGTAGGTTGGGGGTAGACAAGAGAAAAAACAGGTTTATTTAGGCTAGTGGGTAGGTTGGGGGTTGGGCAAGAGAAAAAACAGGTTTAAATAGGCTAGTGGGTAGGTTGGGAGCTGGGCGAGAGAAAAAACAGGTTTATTTAGGCTAGTGGGTAGGTTGGGGGTTGGGCAAGAGAAAAAACAGGTTTAAATAGGCTAGTGGGTAGGTTGGGAGCTGGGCGAGAGAAAAAACAGGGGTTTACTTAGGCTAGTGGGTAGGTTAAGGGTTGGGTGAGAGAAAAAACAGGTTTATTTAGGCTAGTGGGTAGGTTGGGGGTTGGGCAAGAGAAAAAACAGGTTTACTTAGGCTAGTGGATAGGTGGGGGAGCTGGGCGAGAGAAAAAACAGGTTTATTTAGGCTAGTGGGTAGGTTGGGGGTTGGGCAAGAGAAAAAACAGGTTTAAATAGGCTAGTGGATAGGTTGGGAGCTGGGCGAGAGAAAAAACAGGTTTACTTAGCCTAGTGGGTAGGTTAAGGGTTGGGTGAGAGAAAAAACAGGTTTACCTAGGCTAGTGGGTAGGTTGGGAGCTGGGCGAGAGAAAAAACAGGTTTAATTAGCCTAGTGGGTAGGTTAAGGGTTGGGTGAGAGAAAAAACAGGTTTACCTAGGCTAGTGGGTAGGTTGGGAGCTGGGCGAGAGAAAAAACAGGTTTACTTTGGCTAGCAGTTATGATATAATGTTCAGTTCATTTTACTGTTTAGTAAAAATGACATTATGCTCGGCTATGCTGCATGAAGCAAGCAATAAATTTATAGCTGCAATGAATTTTAGCAATTTTAAGGTAATTTAGGGAACAAAGAGAATCATTATCAAAACTTCAATAGCAGAAAACGGGAAATGAAACAATTTTTGTTGAAACATGCAACAAATACACTTTTTTAATAATGATTTCTTTGCCATTTTATTGTCAAAGCTAATCTCTAGAGATAAAAAACTTAACTGCAGGTTTGCAAGAGACAGTAAGTTTATTTAGCCTGGTACAACCATTAACATACCCATATATAAAACTTGTAATAAATACGCTGAATAACTCTAAAACACGCTCAGTATAAACATAAGGGTGATAAGCATAGTCATAAACCTAAGTACAAACAGCTAACATTTGTAAAAACATTTATAATGATATCGTCAGAAAGGAGAGTTGTGCATTAAATGTAGGCAGCTAACGATGTTTAAAGTAAAATTTGTAACCATGTTTCATTTAACTGCACATCTGTTGGAACATTCTGTTCTGATAATTCAAATATAACATATGTGATATAAGAACCTTTGATATGTGATATAAGAACATCAGATATATGATATAAGAACCTCTGTGAAATAAGAACGCCTGATGTGTGGTAAATTATAAACATTTCTGATATGTGATATAAGAACCTCTGATGTGAGATTTAAGAACCTAAGATGTGTGATACATTACAAAATATTACCTTAAACATGAGAGCCTGAAACAAGAAGATGATGGGGACCCACTGGTAGTAGCTGATCTCTTTCTCCTGTCTCAGGTGTATGTTGGCTGGGATGGCATCGTCTATGGGCACGTAGTACGTGTTGCTGATCCAGCAAATATTCTTCGTATAGCTCACATACGAACCTACATTGGTCGAAGTGTTTTACATAAAATTAAAATTATCTTTATGATTACAATTAAAATAATAGAATTATAAAACTAGTTTAAAAATAGTCTTGAAAATACCTTGAAAAAACAGATTATCAACAAAAAAGCCCCACCTACCTATTAAACTAAGATAATCAACAAACAGCCCCCACCTACCTATTAAACTAAGATAATCAACAAACAGCCCCCATCCCCTTACCTGTTAAACTGAGATAATCAACTAACAAGCCCCCACCTACCTGTAAAACTGACATAATCAACAAACAGCCCCCACTTACCTGTAAAACTGACATAATCAACAAATAAGCCCCACCTACCTGTGAACTGAGATAATCAACAAACAAGCCCCACCTACTGTAAACTGAGATAATCAACTAACAAGCCCCCACATACCTGTAAACTGAGCAGGACACCAACACTGGATGGGGTCTCCCACATACTGGGCAGAACTGACCAGTATGGTGAAACAAACCAAGAGGACAACTGTCCAAAGATGACTAACTCTGTCTGCCCAGTCGTCATCTTTGCTCCCCTGGATCCTTGACCAGCTGGCAAACCCAAGTAAAGACATTCTGCTGTGGAAACAACACCAGAGTATATAAAGTCATCATCTGGTTTTTCTTTAGTGAAAAATACTTCAAGTCATCATCATTATCTTTTCCCTTTTGTGCCCTAGAGACATTGGGTTTCATATATCAAGTCAAATCATCATAATTTCTCTTCTATGCCCAACACATGGGGCCATATATATATATATATATATATATATATATATATATATATATATATATATATATATATATATATATATATATATATCTGTACTACACCCATCACATTATGAGGTATCAACATAACTGGATGTATGACCAAACAATGACATATAAACAAAAAACAACTATCAATAAAACTGGATGTGCAACCACAACTTGAAGTATAAGCAAAACATATTAATATTGTAACTTAGCATGGTCTACCAAAATATCACACATGTGATCATCCAAAATTCCAAACACCGAACTCAATTAATGACAAAATATTCAGAAAACAAAAAGCATGTACTGTACATTGTACAAAACATGTTACCTTTAAAATGACATAAACAAAATGCAGTTAATTATTAAGGTGTCAAATACAGAATGATTAAAACAGAATGTTGGCACTAATACCTCTAGCAGCTGCATACGAACATGTTTAAAACTATGGGGAGAAAAAAATTCCACTTGAATTCACTGAAATGTTATAACTAATGTAAAGTGGAAATAAGTGTGTGGTGTGGGTGTGTGGGGGAGGAGTGCAATGAACATGCCAACATCTGTCATGGATTAGCCAATGCTTTTAGGTTTAGAGTTTCACATTACCTCTCTAGAACCAGATTGTTTTAACTCCACATTTCATTTTCAAAAATGTTCACAACAAGGCTTTAACTTTAATTTTTTTTTCCTTAACATTTCTATATTAAGCACTTGGTAGAATTAAATTGTAATAATGTTTTGCCATGATGCCTTAGCATTAGCAGATCCACATATAAATCTAAATAATATAATAGGACACAAAATCACATATAATACCAATGTTGAAAACACATTCATGTCATATTATTCATGCCTGAAATTATATTAAGGCTCAGAACCACATAACCTAACAATATACCACTTCCAAAAACATCTGGCGTATGTAATATGTCATTGTCTTAAAGCATAAGACATATAATCAGATAAACTCAGAATAAAATCTCTCACAACTGATGTAACAGTCCTTATGTGGACATACAAGTATTATTATTATGAAATGCAATGATTTAGCAATGTTTCTGTATTAATTTATAGATTAGGCCACACAAAAATTAGGCTGTGGAGTTTTAGCCAGATTTTAAAGCTGAAAGTCCAAATGAATGTTAGGTATAGGGCCCTACTACTACAAACTTCTGTACAATCTGGAACCTTCTGATTAGGTGAACACAGAGAACAAAATAGATTCAAGTTTGATGGGATATGAACAACAAGAATCAACTTGAGATGGAAACATGAACTTAAATTTAAGTACCTTTAACAATCTCAGATCAACTTTATTTGAGAGGATCAACACACTTGACCATAGGCTAACAGAGGATCAACAACTTGACCATAGGCTAACAGAGGATCAACACACTTGACCATAGGCTAACAGAGGATCAACACACTTGACCATAGGCTAACAGAGGATCAACACACTTGACCATAGGCTAACACAAAGGATCAATGTACCTGACCACTTTTACTTAGAGAAGGAATGGAACAACTTTGTGAACTTTAACTGACCCCTTGCGTCAGTCAAGCTTATTGAAGCTATTGGGCTGACGTCACAGGTGATGGTAGCAGATTTGGGTGTAGTACAGTAGAGTGTAGGGGGAGGCGTGTTGAAATGGCAATACACATCCAGTAATCATGGATCTCTATATTAATTAGTAATTAGTCCACGCATTAGGGCTTATAGTCTAGCTAGTCTCGTGTTATCGGACATACACTGGCATATCTTAAATAAACATTGAATACAATCAATAGACCTGCCCTTTGTCGACTACATCTAGATTCTACTAGATCTAGATCATCTAGTCTAGATCTAGAAAAATCTAGATCTAAAAGTCCAATCTATCCGCTACCCTAAGTATCCCACCCTAATGCACTACCAACCATATGATTTTTTCTGATGAAATACCGATGTCCGAAAATAGACTCTCTCAAAAACAGGTGTGTTAGGTTGTTAATATTAATAATATTGTAGTCTCGACTAGTTTTGTGGTTATAAATTAAATTCTAAGTTGAAACTAGGGCGTATGGTAGGACTAGGGTTGGGGTTAGCGGTTAGGCCATTCATCAGGGATGGGGTTAGTAGGCCTAATAGGCTAATAGATCTAGATCTAGAATCTAGTTATTGATTGACATTAGCAAGCAATGTGTTATTTTAGTTGACAACCAGTAGGCCTAACCTCTTTTAGAAGAAGATTCTATTATCAGGACAGACACTGGTGAACACCCCCCCCCCCCCCCCCAGTGATAAAAAGAGCGTGGCTTAGGATAAAATTATTAAATCTAAAAAAAAAATTGGTAGGCCTAGGCCTAAATTTAACTAAATTATTAATATTAGGCCTAGACTAATTAAATTAGATTCTAAAATATAAATCCTACAAACTACTAGATCTAGATCTAAATTAAAACGTTTTAAAATGAAAGTAAAAAAACTGCTCACCTATTTAAAAATGACAATCAAACTGTTATTGCGTACACCTTGCGCTTCCGTGAATGAAGTCATTGACTTTACTACAACCGTAGCCAACCATGTGTGACGCACCACCTATCCTTCTTGCCTCAGCTAAATGAAGAAAAGTGATTCTATTTTTAGGCCACAACTTACTTTGACGTCCTTAAAACTTCCGGTGCTAACCAGTCCAGCCTAGATTTGCCTCACATAGGCCTGGATACTAACTTCTTACTTTGAACTTAGGACCTTAGTAACATCATAGATCTAGTTATATTAGATCTCTATCGCTAAATAAAATCCAGCTTCTATAGAAAAGACACTGTTCTATTAAATCACATAGAGTCTAGATCTACACAGGAGGTTTGTTTTGAAAGTTATGTAACGCAAACTGAAGGTTGTTAATTTAAACTCTCCCTCAAGAGAAGTCCGCTCGAATCAGAACAACACGTCTGCTAGGCATGGGATACAACACGGGTTAACACGTCACGTGGCCTGTAAGTCACATGACAACGCCCCATTCACGTGCTGGGGAAATAGTGTATTGACACAGCAAGCCCGCCTAAGCCTAGGGAAGTAGAGAGTAAACTTCCTTATCATAAATCTCTTGACAGTGTAGGCTAGTATCCCTGAGCGGTGTGTTGGGAAATTACAATTTACATTGTCGAATCGGCAATTTAAACGAAATACAAAAAAAAAAAAAAAAGGTTTAAAATGACGTACATAATATTAAAGCTATATCATAATCAAGACTAGGTTATATTTTTAAAATGCCAGCTTTTTAGCCCATACAGATGATGGTAAATTGAGAAAAAAAATCGATCTTTGGCACTTGATGAAGTGCTAAATATATAAATAGATCTGGTGAACATCTGTTGCCAAGATGGAAAAAAAAACGTCAGATTTATTTCTAGGTCAGGCCATCTATTTATATTTTTAATATAGCCGTCATAGAATGTATTCCTTACTTTATCGTCTGTATCTCGCTTCACAGAGGCGGTGAAATAATTTAGATTTAGCTCAAGTTAGCGCAACTACATTGCTTGAATCCTGTACCACACCACCTAACAGAGATCGTTTAGCTCAAGTCAGCTAAAAATGTTTTAGCTCAATCAGCTCACTAGAGTCTACATTATTTGAATCCTGGTTACAGCGGGATAAAATATGTTGTTGTAAGTGTAAGCTTTAATGACGACAAGCATCCCCTCATCATGCGTATTGATGATTAGCTCAACTACAATGTTGTTGAGCCTCTTTACGATTTTGTCGATTGAGAATAGGACCCTTCCCGTCATTCTCAATCGACATAAAATGTACTATTTACTGATATTCATGGGGGGGGGGGGGGTTGACATCTTTAGCGCGGATGTCCGGGGTTTTAAGAGTATTTGGCTGATATTATTGTTTCAGTAAACAGCAGTCGAATCCGTTTTAAGTTAGTAGACCGTCCCTGAGTCCACCCAGCACTGATGGGTACCTAACTGATGTTAGGGAAAGTAAAGGCGGCTGGGCATAATAATGACCACACTATCCCTTCATATGCCGAGGTTACATAAACAGGTGAACTCTACTTGCCCCATAAATCGTCAGGTTTGGAAGGGGAACTTTTCTTTTTACACAGCAGTCAGATTGTGTACACAGATGTTTGGTACAACACAAATCAGACATACAGAAGTACACAACATACACATCACAAAACATTTGCATCAGTCATCAAATAACATACTGCACACATCAAACAACATACATTACGCATCATACAACATACATAATACAACATACAAAAAACATCAAAAACATACAACACACACCAAACAACATACATCACACACAAAAACATACATCACACATCATACAACAAACAACATACATCACACACAAAAACATACATCACACATCATACAACAAACAACATACAACACACATCAAACAACATACATTACACATCATACAACATACATAATACAACATATAAAAACATCAAGAACATATAACACACATCAAACAACATGCATCACACATCAAAAACACACAACACACATCAAACAACATACATTACACATCATACATCTAACAACATACAACACACACCAAACAACATGCATCACACATCACTCATCAAACATCAAATAACTTACACCAGACGTCAAACGACTTCAACACTACACCAAATAACACGATTACACAATCAACGCCAGTTTTTGTGTGTAAAGGTTGAGGTGGGTGAGGGGCGGTGGAAGTACAACTAGCTGTAGTGTAGAGGAAACGTCTTTTACTATTAGCGTAGTGTACATGGCGTCATTGCATCGGAGTACAGGAAAGTTCAATGGGAACTAAAGGTTAAAACTGACATTTTATGGCAACTAAAAATTGACTAACATTTTACGGCAACTAAAATTGACTAACAATCAACGGGCAACTAAAATTGACTTAAAACTAACATTTAACGGGCAACTAAAAGTTGGCTAGAGTTGTCTAAACTCCCCATGTTTCGAAAAGTTGACTTATTTCGGTAATTGTTGCCTTCTTGCGTTTGTTCCTGTTTTTAAACGTAAAACGTGGATATTGTTTTAATTTTTTTAACTGCCTGTTAGAAACGTATTTAATGTATAGAACAGGTGCATCCCCCCCCTCATAATAGTTTAATGTAGACAACAGATGCATGCCCTCCCCCCCCCCTATACTTTCCTGTAGACACAACACTGTTAGCCACTCAAATGTTTGTTAATTAAAACAATTGGTTTGCTTTATTTAAATAATCACAGTTGTTATCAAAGCATTTTTTTATTAAAAGAAAAACAACTTCCATTGACACATTGTTGTGTGTGTGTGTGTCTACATTCGTTTACAGTAGTGTGTGAATGGGGGTGGGGGAGTGGATTTGTGTGTGTGGGGGGGGGGGGTGAGGTAAATTAGCATTCCAACCTTTAGGAAAGCGATTACCAGAGTGGAGTTGACAGTTTGTGGCATGCATAGGGCGAATCATTGGAGCCACTCCAGAAATATGTCTTACATAGAGGCACGACATTTCCGTAACATTTAGCTGGTGGTGTTGTGGGGGATGTGGTACAACCACATGACACGTAGTCGATAGGAGGGATGTGGTACAACCACATGTCACGTAATCGTTAAGAGGGATGTGGTACAACCACAAGACATCGTTAGAGTTAGTTGATATGCTGCACTTCAGCGTTGGGAGAAGTGTGGAACAACCACATGCAACACTTGAGATGTAAGAAATGTGGAACAACCACATACCAGGGAACGATGTGGTTTGGTCATGCGCACAGTCAAGTCAACCACAACTTCATAAGTTAACCATCCTCACCATCACTCCCGTCTTAACTAGCACTACAACTAGCTGGGCCTAACGTTACAAAGTGTCGATCACGTAGCTATGTAGCGAGTAGGCTACCATACAGCCTATATCACGTATCTATGTAGCGATTAGGCTACATGTAGCGAGTAGGCTACCACATTGCCTAGATCATGTAGCGAGTAGGCTACACGTAGCTATGTAGCGAGTAGGCTACATGTAGCGAGTAGGCTACCACATTGCCTAGATCATGTAGCGAGTAGGCTACACGCAGCTATGTAGCGAGTAGGCTACATGTAGCGAGTAGGCTACCACATTGCCTAGATCATGTAGCTATGTAGCGAGTAGGCTACACGTAGCTTTGTAGCGAGTAGGCTACACGTAGCTATGTAACGAGTAGGCTACCATACAGCCTAGATGTACTCAACCAACCTAAACGCGGGTAAAGGGAAGAAGTTAACTGATGGTAGACGTGGGGTGTAGGGAGTGGTTGGGGGGGGGGGGGGGTCACGGGGGTGGGGTGTGCGTGAGATTTGCTGCTGGTCCCAGAGATGAACAGAATCAGATAAGCCCCGGGAAACCAGGGAATGTTCGTCAAGTTCTGCTGACCTACATTGTCAGCAGACGACTCCATCAGATACAACTTAACGCCGTGACGTCACTAGACGCTGTCAGTATAAACACATGGCGTGTTTCAGACAACAATCAATTCATTATGACACGTGACACAGCCCCACGTCATCATTCCACATGCCTACAGCCACCAACATTCAAGCCAATCACACACCCTACATCAACTTTCCAATTTTCTTCCAATTTATTTTATCGTCTGCGAGAAAAAAAAATTCCCGTTACCGGATGTTTATTTTGTGCGCTTCGAATTTTCCCTCAAGGCAGAAGATTATAAAACCACGCAACAACCGAGACAAGTTGAGTTGGAAAAGTTCATCAACATTTATTAGACTAGTTATGGCGGGAGGGTGGAGGGTCGGGTGGAGGGGAGGGGGGAGCGGCGGGTGGATGGGTGGGGGTAATCAGGTACTTGAGTGCCAGCCGCAATATTGCTACCAGACGAGGCTAGAGCTAGGCTAGCTGTTATCATCTTGTTTTCATTACAAGAAATCGAAAGTTCTAGAAAGATGCAGGGTTGTGTTGTGTACGTCTGAGAGTTGGTTTGTTGGGTTGATACAGGTGTGTAGTGGGTGGTGTGTACACAGTTAAGGGTAGTGTGTGGGTGGGAGTGGTAGGGGAAGTCATCGGATAGGATTGGTGATGGAATGGGTTGGGGGGGGGGGCGGTGAGATGGATGGTATGGGGAGGAGGGGTGGTGTGGGGGATACATTGTGTGGGGAGTATGGGTGGTGTGGGGGATACATTGTGTGGGGAGTATGTGTGGTGTGGGGGATACATTGTGTGGGGAGTATGGGTGGTGTGAGGGGATACATTGTGTGGGGAGTATGGGTGGTGTGGGGAGTAAGGGTGGTGTGGGGAGTATGGGTGGTGTGGGGAGTATGGGTGGTGTGGGGAGTAAGGGTGGTGTGGGGAGGGGATACATTGTGTGGGGAGTATGGGTGGTGTGGGGGATACACTGTGTGGGGAGTATGGGTGGTGTGGGGAGTAAGGGTGGTGTGGGGAGGGGATACATTGTGTTGGGTGTATGGGTGGTGTGGGGGATACATTGTGTGGGGAGTATGGGTGGTGTGAGGGGATACATTGTGTGGGGAGTATGGGTGGTGTGGGGAGTATGGGTGGTGTGGGGAGTAAGGGTGGTGTGGGGAGGGGATACATTGTGTGGGGTGTATGGGTGGTGTGGGGGATACACTGTGTGGGGAGTATGGGTGGTGTGGGGAGTAAGGGTGGTGTGGGGAGGGGATACATTGTGTTGGGTGTATGGGTGGTGTGGGGGATACATTGTGTGGGGAGTACGGATGTTAAAGTGGGGGATGTGTGGTGTGAGGAGGATGGACAGTGAGGGAGTATGGATGATGTGGTAAGATGGATATGGTGTTGATGTGTGTAGCCCTCACATAGCTATGTGTGTAATATAAGACAAGGCAGAGACCAGGGTTGGCTACTGGTTGCACTGTGTAAACCACTTCACGGTGTGATGCCCGTCTCATACATATGCAGGTCGGGAATGTTGAATAAGGATGTTGCCGGGGGGGGGGGGGGGGGGGAGCGAATGTTGAATAAGGATGTTGCCGGGGGGGGGGGAGCGAATGTTGAATAAGGATGTTGCCGGGGGGGGGGGGGGAATGTTGAATAAGGATGTTTGCCGGGGGGGGGGGGGGGGAGGGAATGTTGAATAAGGATGTTGCCGGGGGGAGGGGAGGGAATGTTGAATAAGGATGTTGCCGGGGGCGTAGAAGTGCTTGTATAGCCTCGACTAACAGAACTTTGTAGCGTGCTAGCACCAATAATTTGAGGAGCGCCCACTGTATTAATGTAAGAATTGGAGGGGCGTTAACACAATATTGATGCATCTGTTGGGGGGGGGGGGGTGGTGGTGGGGCAATAAGTCACTGTACGAAAACCAGAATCCAGATGACGTCTATAATTAGACACAAATGTATGATCTTAAGTCGAAACTCGGGTCACAGTTTTCACCCCACGTCGTGTCAAACATTGGTACAACAGCCTACACGCATGTGTTTGTTTGATGAGACAGGTTCGTGCCTGTTAGTCAGACAAAACGTTTTGTTGGACTGTCGTCACATCAGGTCAACAGAGCGGAACAGGATGTGACGTCACCACCCACACCCCCGGGTGTAGGGGGTCACCAGACACGGCTCATTGGTTAACCCAATACAGACATCTGCCGTACACCAACACTCCCACAACAAACTTACCCTAAAATTTACCCATCAATACAGACATCTGCAGGAAACCAACACCCCCATGACTAACCTACCCTAAAATTTACACATTACAGTCAAATATAAAATAGGGCGATTGTCGTCAAACGTGGACACATTTAATATGAATGAGCAGTTGTCTTGGTCGGTTGACTACATAGGTCTGTGTCATGTAAACTACATAGGTTAACGACCTGTAGACTACATAGGTCTGTGGTCTGTAGACTACATAGGTCTGTGGTCTGTAGACTACATAGGTCTGTGGTCTGTAGACTACATAGGTCTGTGGTCTGTAGACTACATAGGTCTGTGGTCTGTAGACTACATAGGTCTGTGGTCTGTAGACTACATAGGTCTGTGGTCTGTAGACTACATAGGTCTGTGGTCTGTAGACTACATAGGTCTGTGGTCTGTAGACTACATAGGTCTGTGGTCTGTAGACTACATAGGTCTGTGGTCTGTAGACAACATAGGTCTGTGTTCTGTAGACTACATAGGTCTGTGGTCTGTAGACCAACTAGGTCTCTGTCCTGTAAACTACACAGGTTAACGACCTGTAGACTACACTGGTCTGTTAAAATAAAATCGACAATGAACAAAAAAAAATATTACCTGTTGTAGTTAATTAACTGGTCACGGCATAACTAGCTTAACTTTCTCGCAATCAAGATTATATTAATGAGATTCATTACCTTATCTTAATTACTTGACCTGACCGACCTTTGTACCACTCAACAAAAAGAAAAAAGTCGTGCTGTTTACTTTATTTTCTTTTAAATATTTTACCAGATAACTTTTTCACCTTAACAGCCTATCTGTTTATCATCAATTTTACGTTGTGTTTAATTAAATGCGTTTACAACCCAACAACTAAAATTGCGTTGTAGTCAACATACCAGCAACAATGTAAGGTCACGTGACAACCATGTGTTTACGCGACACCGCGACTTTGTACGGCCGAGTTCACATATCAGGGTCAGAGGTCACCGCTCAGACGTAAACACTCTCTCTCGTCTTTATTTGGTCGTGTCAGGCCGAGGAAAACTTGGCGATAAGGCCGGGTGTGTGTGTGACGTCACGGGTTTTTGTGTAGGGCGCTTGGCGGAGAGGTGAATGGCATTGCGGCGTCACGTTCGACCCGTGACCTTGTCGGTTTGGTGACAGCTATGATGTCACAAGTTAAGTTCTACTGAACCCAGAATAAGCTTTTTTATAAGATTAAAAATCTTTTTTCTTATAAAACACGTATTAATTATATTTAGCAATTACTTATTGTGACCAAACACACTGATTTAAATTTTATAACAAAAATCATTTAATTTTAAATAGAATATTTTTATTCAACTCGTGCAACTACAAAAAGTACCCAAAAAATCTAGCCTCAAAGCATGCTATTTATAGCAACGACCGATTAGCTGAGCAAGATGTCACACCGTGATCGGCAATCCCCGATAACTCACGTGTTTAGACTGCTGGGACTGTGAGAGATACGAGTGGTGTGATTTACAAATTATATGCCTCGCGATGTTTTCGTTCTGTTATTATACAGGCCAACAATTTCTTATGTGGTTTATAGGTCAGATAAAAGGTCAGGAGGTCATGACCTGAGTACTACATCATACCATTACTACACACGTGGTTTGAGTGGTGAGCGCAGATAATAGATATCTCCATCCCTGGTGTCTTCCTGGTGGGGGGAGGGGATGTAATTCTAGTAGGGGTGGGGTGTCTTCCTGTTGTGGGAGGGTGTAGTAGAGCTAGATGGTGTGGGTGGGGGATAAGGTAATTCTGGTAGGGGTGGGGTAAGGGTCTTCCTGTTGTGGGAGGGTGTAGTAGAGCTAGATGGTGGGGGAGGGTGTAGTGGGCGTAGTTCAGGGCAGGGGAGATGAGAGTGTGGGTCAGGATAGATTAGGGTAGATGTGTGTGTGGTGTAGGGTAGATGTGTGTGTAGCGTAGGGTGATGGTGTGTGTAGACATATACATACATATAAAGCATATATCAGTAGTATAACCGTGTACGTGAATATTGTGTACAAGGACTGGACTTGAAGGCCTAAAATTATGTGAGATCTATATCGTCTGTGAGAACGACAAGTTTAATGAAGATTCTTGCTTGTGTGTGGTATTGTGTTTAAGCAATGTTAGATGTAACATCTGGTCCAACAATATATGGTGAGGGAAAATTGCCGGGTAGCTCTAAAAACAGGTGTATGACGTAACAGCCATAGATGGCAAGTGTTCTAAATATAGGGGTCCACACTAGTCATATTGTACAATGGTTAACACAACCCCAGTTTTCTTAAGCTTTTAGGGGTTAACACGACCCTAGTTTAAAGCGTGTTGGGGTCAATAAGAGACCCCAGTCTAAATGTTTTATGGGTTTTTGAGTGTTGGGATGATCAAGAGACCCCAGTCTAAAGGCTTTAGGGGTCTTGGGGTCAGCAAGAGACCCCCGTCTAATCAAGTGCTTGGGACTAGAATTGTTATGAACCTGTCTAGTGCAGGCGGTGTAACGGGTGGGGAAAGGTGAAGTAGGGGGGTGGGGTGATGGAGGAGGTGCAACAAAAAACTGTCGAAAACTTGTTACATTAGTCATGATGTTTTAACATTGGTAAACACATCTCCCCACGTCTGCTCAAATCATCCAAAGTTCTCCCAGGTTATCTCCCCCCACTCACCTGTTGCAGGGGTCGATCTACCTGTACAAAAAATGTTCCCACCATCAGCGCAGGTGAGACGTGCATGTCTGCACCAAACCTGAGGTAAACAAAAAAAAAAAAAAAAATACTCACACCGTGACGTCACGGCAAGCAATTACTTGAGAGGGAACCCCGCGCTGCGAGGGTTAAATTTTTATAAACCGGCGCTGTGGGGGTTAAATGTTGGAGAGAGAGAACGCCCAAGGTGGCTGGCTACTTCTTCTCTCATTCGACCTTCTGTTCTCCTAGTTAACATTAAAGCTGTACACAGTTCCCGCTGACATTTAGCGTGGAGGACGCCACCCCCACCCCACCTTCCCTACACCCCCACCCCACCTCCTCTACACCCCACCTCCTCTATACCGCCCCCCCCCCCCACGTAACTTGGAACACTGACAACAATGACCGTGTTATTAAGTGGCGACCTCTACACGCGTGTAGCCAGTGTTGTTGTCATGAGCATTATTCATGAGCTGCCCATAAAGGGAAGTAATAAGCTGTAAGAAACAACGATTGTTTCCCCTGCATGGATTAATTAGAGCAGGCAATGAAAATTGTGTACAATAAAACACAACAGCGTATCCAGAATAAACATATGTGGTATACTTGTAAAATGGCTAGGTTTTACACTGGGGGATTTTATTCAGGAGAATTTTTTGTTCGATCAACCTGGAGTGTTTTTTAAACTATATTTAGTATAATATAGTGTAATTAGTTCCTAGTTAATTTTATTATAATCTAAAAAAGGAGATATTGCACGTCTTGTACAGACATTTCATTAATTAATTAAATTTATTGGACGTGTTGGTTATTGCACAATAAAGTAATTGATCTGTTAAAACCAGTTTGTACATAGTAAATCAAAGTAATCATGACGTGTAAGTGGTTCAAAAAGACGCAGCACCCTATTTACCACACCACACTTACCACACATAACACACCACACTTACCACCACACTACTCCTGCGACACAACACCATGTTCAGATGGATGGAGCAACATATTCACCACACATACAGACACCACACAGAGATCACACACATATAAAACACACATAACCTGACTACACACATCATCGAGGTCTATATATTGATTAACAGCTGTGAAACATTGACTTGAAACACATTGTTTTCTTATGTGTGGGTTAATTTTATTTCACAGCTGTAAGTCAAATCACAGCTCTAAGTCAAATCACAGCTTTAAGTCAAATCACAGCTCTAAGTCAAATCACAGCTTTAAGTCAAATCCCTGCTGTTGGTCAATAGATATAACTCTGACATGTAGGCAGGTGAAACAAGGGAACTCAAGAATTACCTTGGTGTGTATGGTAGGCCATCAACTCTGTGTGATCGACCTTGAGAGGGTGGTGAGTGAAGTACACCAGAGGGTGGTGAGTGAAGTACACCAGTGGGTGGTGTGTGAAGTACAACAGAGGGTGGTGAGTGAAGTACAACAGTGGGTGGTGAGTAAAGTACACCAGTGGGTGGTGAGTGAAGTACACCGGTGGGTGGTGTGTGACCTACCTGAGTGTGTTTATTAACTGAATGACACACCTCCTGCGGAGTGAATGTCTTACCATCAACGGATGGTGTGTGACCTAACACCAATGGATGGTGTGTGACCTACCACCAATGGATGGTGTGTGACCTACACCAATCTGTTGGTGCTTGACCTCAGCATGAACCCAACCCTTTGAACCACGATTCTCAGAGTGCCCACTGTAAACTACCCACTCACACCCTCCCCCCCCCCCCCCGTCGCCAAAAAGCTGATGAAACACCGGCACCATTCAATGATACACAAGTGTACTTGATGACACACCAGTACACACCCTCCCTGACACACCAGTAGACACCCTCACTGACACACAAGTGTACTTGATGACACACCAGTACACACCCTCCCTGACACACCAGTACACACCCTCACTGACACACCAGTACACACCCTCACAAACACACCAGTACACACCCTCACTGACACACCAGTACACACCCTCACAAACACACCAGTACACACCCTCACTGACACACCAGTACACACCCTCACTGACACGCCAGTACACACCCTCACTGACACACCAAGCTGTAACACACGTGTTATGACACACTTGGTGTCGACACACCTCTTGCATCTTACAACACTTTTTATATGACGCAATCAAAGTCATTTATTGCTTCATCTTTTTCCCTCACTTTTTAAAAATTTGGGTTAAGAAAAATTCCTAAGCCATGTGTAAATCAAATGTTAAGGTCATGTGATAAGTTTCTAGCGACCAAAACTTCTGTTCTTGCTTTATTAAATTAGTACCGTCAAAATATTTTCCGTGGGCCTATTGTTGATTCAGCAGATGATGGGCCTGATAAAGCCCACTTTAGATGAGTTTGGGCTACAATAATTTGATTGTACTTGTGTTGTTGTGAGCATCTTAACTTAGCACCACACGGCGATGTTTTGAGTTAACATAACATGGCTAAAACAAACGTTTTGTGATTATAAGAAGTTCAAATCTTTACCCAAGATAACTTTAAACTTTATCAATCAATACTAGAAACTACAACATTCTTCTCAAACTGAGTCAAACAGCACACAATACTTTTGTAGATAAAACAGATTTTTAAAAAAAGTTTCAACTTTTTTTTTATCAAGATTTTTATCTAATTTAGACTTTTTGTTAAAAACACAGTAGAGCTAGACAAATGAAGCAACAAAAACCCGAGGTGATGGAGTGGAACGTGTTTTGAGTACTCACATGTTTTGTGCCAGCAGACGACCAAACAAACAACGGCTAAACTTTCCTCCTGTCTGTCTTGTCACAGCGCGCCATTTCGTCAGGCTACCACTGTGAGCACTTCTTTGTTTAGGATACCCTGCAAATCTAGGTCAGTGGCTATTTTTAGATATTATTCCTCACGCGACCAAACTCTTTCAAAAAACTTGAATAAAACATTTGATAAAATTAAACTTTATTTCTACAGACGTGGTAGGTTGATTATATTCTCACTGTGGGAACTCTCCACTCGCTAGACACTAAAATAAAAATGTTTTCCTTGAAGAAACGGGTCAGCGAGCAGCAGGCGCAAAGGTCAAAGTGCACGGTGGCGGCCAGTTGGGGTCGTTCAACATCCAACAATATTTCGGTCGTAGCACTCTAGCAGCAGACGATGTGTGAGGCTGGGTACTGGGATATGGGATATGGGGAGGGGGGGGGGGGGCCTAAATGAAAATACAACATAATACAATTAGTGATATTCTTATAACCAGCTGTTTTATCATAGTCCTGTTTAAAAAGTTTTCAACCAAGGGAAGTAACAATGAAAATACTTACGTTTTCTGCTTTTATCTAGTTATCGCGCTTATCACGAATTATGACAAAATTATTGTTATTCATTTGTACGGCTGTAAAAGATCTGTCAGCAAAAATATTGCACGTGTTCCTAGTATACAGGGGACGGTGTGGTCTAGCGGTAGAGGGTTCCTAGTATACAGGGGACGGAGTGGTCTAGCGGTAGAGGGTTCCTAGTATACAGGGGACGGTGTGGTCTAGCGGTAGAGGGTTCCTAGTATACAGGGGACGGTGTGGTCTAGCGGTAGAGGGTTCCTAGTATACAGGGGACGGAGTGGTCTAGCGGTAGAGGGTTCCTAGTATACAGGGGACGGAGTGGTCTAGCGGTAGAGGGTTCCTAGTATACAGGGGACGGAGTGGTCTAGCGGTAGAGGGTTCCTAGTATACAGGGGACGGAGTGGTCTATCGGTAGAGGGTTCCTAGTATACAGGGGACGGAGTGGTCTAGCGGTAGAGGGTTCCTAGTATACAGGGGACGGAGTGGTCTAGCGGTAGAGGGTTCCTAGTATACTGGGGACGGTGTGGTCTAGCGGTAGAGGGTTCCTAGTATACTGGGGACGGTGTGGTCTAGCGGTAGAGGGTTCCTAGTATACAGGGGACGGAGTGGTCTAGCGGTAGAGGGTTCCTAGTATACTGGGGACGGTGTGGTCTAGCGGTAGAGGGTTCCTAGTATACAGGGGACGGAGTGGTCTAGCGGTAGAGGGTTCCTAGTATACAGGGGACGGTGTGGTCTAGCGGTAGAGGGTTCCTAGTATACAGGGGATGGAGTGGTCTAGCGGTAGAGGGTTCCTAGTATACTGGGGACGGTGTGGTCTAGCGGTAGAGGGTTCCTAGTATACAGGGGACGGAGTGGTCTAGCGGTAGAGGGTTCCTAGTATACAGGGGACGGAGTGGTTTAGCGGTAGAGGGTTCTTAGTATACAGGGGACGGAGTGGTCTAGCGGTAGAGGGTTCTTAGTATACAGGGGACGGTGTGGTCTAGCGGTAGAGGGTTCCTAGTATACAGGGGACGGAGTGGTCTAGCGGTAGAGGGTTCCTAGTATACAGGGGACGGAGTGGTCTAGCGGTAGAGGGTTCCTAGTATACTGGGGACGGTGTGGTCTAGCGGTAGAGGGTTCCTAGTATACAGGGGACGGAGTGGTCTAGCGGTAGAGGGTTCCTAGTATACAGGGGACGGAGTGGTCTAGCGGTAGAGGGTTCTTAGTATACAGGGCACGGAGTGGTCTAGCGGTAGAGGGTTCTTAGTATACAGGGGACGGTGTGGTCTAGCGGTAGAGGGTTCCTAGTATACAGGGGACGGAGTGGTCTAGCGGTAGAGGGTTCCTAGTATACTGGGGACGGTGTGGTCTAGCGGTAGAGGGTTCCTAGTATACAGGGGACGGAGTGGTCTAGCGGTAGAGGGTTCCTAGTATACAGGGGACGGTGTGGTCTAGCGGTAGAGGGTTCCTAGTATACAGGGGATGGAGTGGTCTAGCGGTAGAGGGTTCCTAGTATACAGGGGACGGAGTGGTCTAGCGGTAGAGGGTTCCTAGTATACAGGGGACGGAGTGGTCTAGCGGTAGAGGGTTCTTAGTATACAGGGGACGGAGTGGTCTAGCGGTAGAGGGTTCCTAGTATACAGGGGACGGAGTGGTCTAGCGGTAGAGGGTTCCTAGTATACAGGGGACGGAGTGGTCTAGCGGTAGAGGGTTCCTAGTATACAGGGGACGGTGTGGTCTAGCGGTAGAGGGTTCCTAGTATACAGGGGACGGAGTGGTCTAGCGGTAGAGGGTTCCTAGTATACAGGGGACGGAGTGGTCTAGCGGTAGAGGGTTCCTAGTATACAGGGGACGGTGTGGTCTAGCGGTAGAGGGTTCCTAGTATACAGGGGACGGAGTGGTCTAGCGGTAGAGGGTTCCTAGTATACAGGGGACGGTGTGGTCTAGCGGTAGAGGGTTCCTAGTATACAGGGGACGGTGTGGTCTAGCGGTAGAGGGTTCCTAGTATACAGGGGACGGTGTGGTCTAGCGGTAGAGGGTTCCTAGTATACAGGGGACGGTGTGGTCTAGCGGTAGAGGGTTCCTAGTATACAGGGGACGGAGTGGTCTAGCGGTAGAGAGCTGGACTGCCAGATAGAGATGCCTGACACTGTGGGGATGGGGTGAAAGGATATAAATAGGCAGTTACAGTTAAAATTAATATGCTTATTGAAAACAGAAAGAGTACACTGCATACAATAAGAGGACAAAATATATAAGATATACAATTTATATAGGAGATATAACTTCAACCATATTACTGTGACTTCAAAAATATTTCACGGATTCCTAGCACACAGCGACACAACTATTATTTAGTAATAGAGAGCAAGGCCTCCAGTGTTCCTTAATGATGTGTTTCCTTCAATGGTGAAAGTCTCTGGCGTTTGCAACTAGCTTTGTACCGACAAAAGAACTCGATAAAAGAACTCAAAAAGACTAAGAACAATCTGGAACCTTCAAGTCTCTTTTAATGTTTTTAAAACATCAGTTGGAAAAACAAAACCTCTCAGAAATCACGAGATTTCGCATACAAAAGCTAAATCGGAAAAAATAATAAAATAATTAAAGCGGGAGTAATCTCCCCTAAACTTCCTCGAATATTCTTATATAATACTATGGGGGATGGCAACTCGGGATATAGACCTGATTTTTTAATCCATTTTTAATTACTTTAACTTTTTTAAAAAGTAGAATAGAACCTCGTAGAAAAAAGAAGTGCGCACCAAGTGAACGGCAAACAATAAGTGTATATCAGTGCAGAATACTAGTACTTCATAAATTCATATGCGTTTTTTTGAGAAATCGGAATTAGCGTAGACTACTACTTTCGATCAACGGAAATTACTCAAAAGTTGACAGAAGGCGGAAAATTAGATATTTTAGTTATATGTGAAATTTTGTTTATCTATGTGAAACAGTTCTCAAGTTATAGGCTATTGAAAAACTAAATGTAGAATAAGTCCACTTCCAGTTATCGAAAATCGCTAAAAAGTTGATACAGAACTACAAATTTGATATAATACTTATCTATATATAGGTCTATATATAATTCTCTTCTGGGAGCCGTTAGAAAACAAGCTGCAAGCGCGCGCCTTGCAGTCCCCTCTCTTCCTCTCTATCGCTACCACCCCCCCCCCCCACCCCACCCCCACCCCCCTCACATGGTCAGGTGAGTTGTAGTTTGGTTACGGCTATTAGGGGCAGATAATTCAGTTTGAAACTAATTTAAACTTAGAGGAGGTAACTAAGAGGAGGCTGCTTTCACGGGGGGGGGGGGGGAATGGGGGTTTAGTGTTTTAAAGCAAATATTTTCAGTGGCAGCATTGGTACTGTCGAATTCACAAATTATGAATTACTGAAAAGTAGAAAAAACAACTAAATAGCGGCGTATGATACTCCGCGGGTCGGCTCGTATATATAATTTCATCAAACTAGCTGTAACGCTACTTAAGCTATCGTGTTCACAGACAAATACACATACACACATAGACATACGGACTAATTGCAAAACTATTTCTCCTACTCAGTGAGGTGTAAAACGTAGAGATTTGTGACAATCGTGATTTCGATTTTTTGCACTATTACAATACTTCCTCTATACTTCGTATACGAGAAAGTAAAAATTTAAAAAGTATAGTATAGAAGTATTCCAAGGAATCACTCCGTGTTTCGTTGTTTAATGTGAAAGTACTCAAACTTCAAGACAACATTAAAAACTTTAAACTATAAAATTGTTTAGAGAATTTTTTGTTTGGTTTAGTAAACCAGTTCGCGCCCCCCCCCCCCCCCCCCCTGGGGATCTCGACTCACAGTTTAGGATTCCATGATCTATACTATACACTACTTGTGAGGCTAAAAGGGTGGGGGGGGGGGCGGACTTGAAATGGACACATCAAAGACCTCAAGTACTTTATCATCGAAACTTTTGAATTTGGGATGGTCGTCTACATGATCTAGCGACCTCTCAAGGTATGGGCTTTGATTTTTTTTTCCAAATAATTTGGTAATAGGAGAAAGAGAACTCGGCTTCCGTTCCACCGTGGGTTAAAAACCAAGGGGAAAATAAAAAAAATTTAAATAATTTTTTTTTAAATGAATTTGGTGATAATAAAAGCGGTCTGATGGTATGGTAGTTTCGCCCATGTCTCTCTTAGTCTTTGCATTCCCAACCTTCCAGCCATCATAAATTACCCAGGGCTTTTATTTTCATCAAAACCTACAACTTACAACACACCTGGTCTGTCTCGCCTCATTGTCATCAAACTCTAAGTGTGTGGCTGTCACCACACAAACCTCTCCCCCCCCCACACTTTGCTGGGTGTGTCCGAGTGTTGCCACTTGCCACATGGACAAGTGCCCTTATCGTCATTCTTTATTTGATCACTCGCCACAACCTTTTATGGCACTGTCCTCAAAATATCACTTTCTTTGGTGTTATAAAATAAATTCTGATCACTAAAACATGGAGCAGGGCCGTTAGGGCAGACAAAACTTGGATTAGCACCGTATGTCGTATGCCATATTCGGACATAAAGTTTCAGCTACAAACTTGACTGCCGACATTAAGTCTCAGCTACAAACTTGACTGCCGCCATTAAGTCAACAAACTTGACTGTCGACATTAAGTCAACAAACTTGACTGCCGACATTAAGTCTCAGCTACAAACTTGACTGCCGACATTAAGTCAACAAACTTGACTGTCGACATTAAGTCAACAAACTTGACTGCCGACATTAAGTCTCAGCTACAAACTTGACTGCCGACATTAAGTCTCAGCTACAAACTTGACTGCCGACATTTAGTCTCAACTACAAACTTGACTGCCGACATTAAGTCTCAGCTACAAACTAGACTGCCGACATTAAGTCTCAGCTACAAACTTGACTGCCGACATTTAGTCTCAACTACAAACTTGACTGCCGACATTAAGTCTCAGCTACGAACTTGTCTGCCGACATTTCTCTTCACTACCATCCTGTTTATCATCAATACAAGACATAAAGATTATCAACGATAACAAAATGAATGAAAAAAACTTTGAAATCTGATAATACTTTATTGACATCAATACAGTTTTGTAAACAAATACAAATATGAATTATAGTATAAAGACAATGATGGCGATGAAAAATCTAATGTGGAGGTTTAAACAAAACAAAGATACAAGTGTAGCCTATAAATATTTTATTTCTCAACAATAAACATTTGTTTATAATTTTGTTTATGTGTCTAACAAGTCTAAACAAATGATATTTAAAAAACTAAACTATTTCTTGCCTTCACCAGAATACAAAGTTGCTGATGAAGACATTCAAGTCTTGACACACACAAGTTTAATGAAGAGAGCCGCCATTTTGTTTGTTTACATTAGACAAGGGGAGTGAACTAATAGCTACATACACTCCCCACAATAATTTCCTTTAGAGTTTGATCCACTGTGGGCCAGTGACGACCACCACCCGTCATATCCCACCATGTAGACAGTCGCTCCACTGGAGCCAGGACATGTACACGTTGTGTACGTGTACTTGCACTTGGTGGTGGTCAAAACTCTCCTCACATGTCTGTATGTCCATTGTCCTACAGAGACCTGTTTAGGACAGCCATGAGGATGTGACACTATAACGGTAAAATAGTCAGCATCAAATATCGCGATTGTGTCCCTTACTTTCCAACATAGATCATACAAGTGCCGCCACATCTTGTCCAGTTCATCAAGCAACTCTAAGTCACATGACACACATGTAAACTCACAGCAGTCTCCCTTAATGTCTACCACCCTCACCCTCCAGCCATCAAGACTGACCCCAGGACTTTTATTATTATCATAACCTACAACACACCTGGTCTGTCTCGCCTCACTGTCATCAAACACCAAGTGTGTGGCTGTCCTCACACAAACCTCCCCCCACACTTTGCTGGGTGTGTCAGAGTGTTGACACTTGCCACATGGACAAGTGCCCTTGTTGTCACTCTCTGTGTACTTGACCACATGATACACCCACCCCGTCCCTGTCCTCAACACGTCACTTCCTCTGATGTTATAACATGGATACTGACCACTGAAGCATGGAACAGACTTTGGTCTCTCTAGACTGGTGTACTTGACCTTTATCAGGACCGTTAGGGCAGACAAAGCTTTGATTAGCTCCAACATGATGACGTCACGGTATTGTGAGGGGAGATGATCCAAGTTAAAATCATTAACAGGTATAAAGTTGACATGACCGGGATTCTTCTTACAGTCAGTGTAGTGCTTGTGTAAGTCAGCTTCACCTCCATAGCAGATCTCGGCTTCATGATGTCCTGGAGAGACACAAGGGGAGAGAATTTATTGAAAGAAAGACTAAACTGTAATGTAATATATTAACATATATAGCTACAATGGAAGATCATTTATAATATTAAAACTTAACTATTGAAAATATTTCCTACCTAAAAATATCTTACCTGGTACAAATTCAGGTTCACTGTATGTTTCAGCCATGTTTAGAATTGTACTTTCTTTAATGTGAAATTAAATTTGAATTGATTACACAGCCTGTGAATGATGTATGCAATTATGTCAGCAAGCCACCCCCAACCCCCTCTCTCCCAACACACTTATATGTTACAATATCAGATTGAGAAACAGGCTTGACTGTATATGTATATTTAATTTCTTTTAAAAACTCTTTGACACATCTCATACAATATTTAAATTATATGAAACTGTGAGACGTATTAATCTTGATTTAGTTACAATAATTTGAGTATTTTTAAAAATAAAACTTAGGAGTGGAACAATATAAAAGTTATATAAATTAACAATTCCTTTTAATTGTGTCAATTGTTTTAATTTATTAAGCAAAATTAAATTGTACTTTATGTTAGGTGATTAGTTAGGCATATTTTTTAAACTTTGATAACTTTGTTTACTGATATGTGAAAAGTTTTGCTGGTACAATACATTTTAATTTTATGTCATTCAACAATTGAAAATGTTTGAAATGATTTCAGCTTAATAAAGATTATCTGAGTGATCAGCATTGAAAATATACATGAATTGTTTAAGTTTAGATTTAATTAAAAGGAATTAGTTTTCACAACAGATACAGAAGCTCTTGGCAACAGCATACCACCACTCACTAATTACGTCATCTGTTTATGCTGTAAAACTTATTTTTTAAAATTTTAAAATTCAAACATTCAAAATTCTACTTCAAAATCATTGTGTTTATTGTCCTGATTTTTCTTACTGAATGCTATATTTCTTCACTAACTCTTAAACTGAAGAATAAAAATGTAAACATGTAAAGATATACGAAGGGGCAAAATATATTAAGAAACAGTTTTAAATTTATTTAACTTAAGTAAAAAAAAAATTAACCATATTTTAAAGTATTTTTAAAAATCAGGTTTTAATATTAATGAAATTCTCATTTTTAATGCCAAATATCTAAATATGCACTATGGAATAATGTATAAGTAGGTAGTCCAAACTGAAATTAACTATTGATTGCAGACTTCTGGAGTGAGTATGTCATGAAAGAACTTTTAATTGTAAGGTCTATGCCACAAATTTTATAAAAATATTTCAATAAATAAAAAAGTTATGCGATTTTTAAAAAAGCAAAATTTGGTAAAAAACTGATTTTCAAAAAGTGCCATTTTTGAGAACCCGTATTTTTTAAACTAAATAACATAGAATTGTGGAAATTGGTAAAGTTGCTGCAAAGTTTGTAATATATATGCTCAATTTTTTTCAGTCATCTAAAATGAGTCTTTCTAAGGTAAAAAAATAATTGAAAATGACAAAAATGCGTTTTGGTCACTTTTTATTTTCATAAAAAAAAAAAAAAATTCAATTTTTTTTTTGCTTTGGAATAACTCTTAAATTATTGTGTTGGTAACATCGACGTGGAAAAATGTGTTAATTATTTTCAAAAATCACATGAGTTAAAATATTATTTTAAAAAATACCACAGTTATCTAGTGCAGGAGAAAAAGAATCAAAATTTAGTAGAGTAAATGTAATGTAATGTAGTTTAATAAAGACGTGATGCCTACAAGTGATGCAGCAGTTGATGCCACATGCTTTGGTTTCTTTTCAAACCTGATAACTGCTTTGGGGGAACAGTTTTGGGGGAACATCTTTGTACGTCTTGTTTCCCTCAACCTTGATCTTGTGGAGCATCAAGAGTAAGTAATATGTTTTGGGAATAGTAGGGGGGAGGGGGGAGTGGGGTCTTGGCCTTCTTCCCTTCCCTTGTAAGGAAAGTTCTGGATAGGCCACCGTAAATGTCTCCAGCTATGGAACGAACAATTGATTTAGTGATTAATAAAATATAATTAAATTTACTACTAGCCTATTGTGTAGGCCTACTATTTGTCCTATGACTATAACTGGGAACATGAAAAAGCCTGAAAACACCTTTTTGTTAAAAGTAATTTATATTTTTTATATATATTTTTAAGAGTAATTCTACTGAATGAAATTTGAAATAATCGTTGCTTGTCCCACAATGGTTGAGATATCCAATGATGAAGATGCCATACTGTGGTTCTCAACATCCTATAGGGCAACTTAACTGTCCTTCATTGTTACTATTATATGCATATAAAATAAATAAATAATGAGAAATACTACTAGTACTACTTACACTTACAGCTAATATAACATTTAAACTAAGTCACAACATGTACAATCTTAATAAATTGCACAACCATCTAAAAATTGATCTGGTACATTTTATTAAGGAGACTGGCGCAGACCATTTCACATTATTCAGCAGGGGAATCAGAATCAGAGTGCACAACAGAAAATAAAAAAATTAATCACATTAGTCCTTCAAATTTAGTGTCTTTTGTTTTAAATACATTGATAAAAATGTATAGTTATTATAATTATAAATTTCTTTTGTGTTTCATTAGTATTTTATAAGTATTTAACCTTCGTTCCCTGTAAATAATTGAGTTCGTCCACATAGTAACCAGGATAGTCTGGTGGCCATTTTGAATTTGTCGATTCATAATTTTGACGTGATAGTCCAGATAAACTGTAGTAATACGACCCTATCATTGATCCCAGTCAATAGATTTTAAAGAATTAGTAAACACTAGCATCTAATAGTTAAGTGCATCAATATTTCAAGTCCCTAGAATGTCCTGAATTAAATAGCTTCACGTCTAAACACACCCTGTGTACAAGCGTAGTTCACACGCTAAAACTGTGGACTTGTAGCGTTCAAATTTACATTAATAACGTGTACTAATTAAACCAAACTGACATTCAAACTTAAAATTCATTTATTAAAATGGAAATGAAACTTTAAAAATGATACTTACAACTTGTTTGAAGGCTCTAGCAAGGGTAAAATCCGTTTAGCATCATCGGTCGTCAACCTTTAAAACCGTTCGGCGAGCAACTTACTCGGGGCTAAAAGTCGACTCGAGGGTTATATATTTATTGGGGGTACGGCTTCGCGACCGTAAATCAGAAATACTTGAATTTACAACACAAAGTAGTTATAAAACTGAACTTTACATCGGTGTAAAAATTGAAACAGAATTAGTTTGTTTCCGTGTATATATCGTCATTTAAAGTTTAAAATCTGTATTTTTAAAATGAAATAAACAAGTTATTTTTTCAATTTATACATCAAACGATAGCCTAGAATTCGATCTTTAAAATGACATTAAGATTATGCTTCTACGATGCTTCGTCGCGAAGCCGCGACTAAATAAAACAGTGTGGGGTCGATCGGTACACGCAAAACGGTGAAATTTGTTGACGTAACTGATACTTTTCAAACAAATATAAAACACATTCAAACATGTGTTACAGATATAAAAATACCAGATTAAGACAGATAAAGACTTAAACTTTATTGACATATAATTTTTATTCTTATAGGACAACTAGAAGTAGTGAAATTTTTTTTTTGAAAACCGCAAAAACTGACCCTAAAACGCACTTTTTCGCCAGTTTGCACTACCTAGTATAAGCTTACCATTGACCTAGCTTTATAGTGACATATGAGGCAACCATTTGTTGTCTCAGTTTTTGGCTGAACTTGTGATGTCTGATGTTGGCTGAGCTTGTGATGTCTGATGTTGGCTGAGCTTGTGATGTCTGATGTTGGCTGAGCTTGTGATGTCTGATGCTGGCTGAGCTTGTGATGTCTGATGTTGGCTGAGCTTGTGATGTCTGATGTTGGCTGAGCTTGTGATGTCTGATGTTGGCTGAGCTTGTGATGTCTGATGTTGGCTGAGCTTGTGATGTCTGATGTTGGCTGAGCTTGTGATGTCTGATGTTGGCTGAGCTTGTGATGTCTGATGTTGACTGAGCTTGTGATGTCTGATGTTGGTTGAGCTTGTGACCTGTAACACCCAGTCAAATACTTTTGCATGGGTCCTCAAATAATTTATTTAGTTTTATGACATGAAAATACATGAAAGTAGAAAATGTAGTACACTGGATTGAAATGAGTGGAAATATAATGATATTGTCTTTATTAATGAATGTTGTATTTTAGAAGTTTTTTTTTTTCATCAAAGAATAGACAAATGCATCGAGTTAGTTTTTGTTGAATCAACTATATCCTAGTCGAATGGTAATCTAGGTGACTTTATTTAACGTCTAATATTAAAGTACAGAAATTAAAATATAAAATATTTTAATTACAGCACACAGAATTATTTTATCTGACTTAAACAAAGTACATTTCATCTTGAAAAGTTAGGAACGATGTTATAAATGTGATTACATTTATTTAATTAACAATGCTGACTAAAATATTAAATGGCTTTAATTGTATTTGATTTTCATAAGCAGTGATTCTTCAAGACTTTTATTCTTCGGGGGTGGGGGGGAGGGGTGGTGCGGATTAAAATGTCTGGGGGAGGGGGCGGACACTGTTAAAAGTAAATATTTTCTCTATTTTTTTTTGTTGGGGGGGGGGCGGTAGACTTTTTTCAGGGGGTCAGAGCCCCCCCCCCCCCCCCCCCCCGAAGAGATGCCTGGAAGGAACTCTGTTCATAAGCTAATAAAATATTGTGTAAAAATACCAGCCACTTTACAGCCAAAATGTATAAGTTTAAGACAAATGAATTATCTACTTCATAATAAACTTTTGCAACCAAAATAAACATTTCTCACATACACTGGTATAAACTTATATAGGAATTTTTTCTAGATTTAGATCTTGAATCTAGATTAATTATACATAAAGTAAAATATGTGCACGACGTCTGCTGAATGATGAAATAAGAGCCTCAATTCTGCTGTTGCTGAGGTCATAAATATCGAATATAGAGTTTAGCCAACATTTCGACTACTGCGCGACAGTCATTATCAATTAAAATATTTTAATGCTATGTTTAATATCAAATTTCAAAGCTAATCTATATTCATGTTTTTAAAATTTAATACTTAAATTAATCACAAGTTTTTTTGTGTATTTTATTTATTTACTGTTGCTGAACGCAAAGTTTTACATTAGGAAATTACAAGTAGAGTATTTTTCCGACTTTGGATTAATTATTTATGCCAGAGTTTTCATAAGATTTAAGCTAATATATTCATATCAAATTTGCCACATTTGAATTTCTTTTATAATTTGTCATAAAGTTAATACTTTTTTCTTTGTCCGAGGCAAAATATATTATTTCAAAGAAACAAATATTTAGATATCACTGGCTATTTATATACACAAATAACTCTTTAGATAACCTAGGAAATAGCTTTGTCTCAATCTGTCACCTTGACATAAAAGCCTAATCATGCTTTTATGACAAAAATCATTATGTGAATTAAAATTCCATTATATTAAAACCAATTTTAGGTTACATCTCTTATAAAATTGTTGATTTAATTAAACTAAATTAACTTAACTAAATTTAACGACTAACATATATAGGCCTACATAAGCCCAAATTTAAACGGAAACTCAACAAATTGGAAGAAATTATATTATATTTTACAGTGAAGGATTGAATAAGAAATTGTTCGTGCTATTAATAGCTACATATAACGTCCTTCTGGAAATATCAATATAAAACTTATTTTAACGTTCGATACTCACAAATAAAAAGTTCAGCTTTTGACTTTGAGGTATCGTTGTCCTCAATGGTACAGGCAAATAGACTACACTAACTGGGAAGTAATATAAAGTCTATTTTCATTTTATTGGTTTTCCTTAATCACGTGACTTAATTTTAAGAATTAGTTTTCCCGGTTCTAAAAAAAAGAAGTAACTTAGCCTACATTTCTAAAGTACGCGAGAAAACATTTTTTTCTAAAACATTAAAATTGTTAATATCGATATCACACCGTTTTTGTTTTAACGAAATTAATGAATATATTTCCATCCAATAATCAAGAATACACTTTAGTGTGCGGGGGCGATATCATCAGATGTAGATAGTTATCACACGTCAAGACCGAATCCCTTCTCAAAGGAGTGTGACGTCATTTATACACGAACCGACCCCTCCCCTCCTAGTTAAACCTACTCCTTAAGCACTATTTTTTTCACAAAGATGGATTTTTTTGTTAACTTTTCGTCTATGCTTACAAAAGAGACCCATAAGATTTGTGCTAAAAGGTGTCATATAACTTGGTATCTAACTTTAGGGCCAACACACTCACAGGTGAGCTTTAACATAGGTCATAGTGTGAGCAAGAGCCGTATGTCATACGTGCATGGGGTCACTTGAGTTCATATAAGAGCCGATGTAGGTCTTCTTTAGTCCTAGATATTTATTTTTTTGCATTTTTTCCAAACTGGCAACTGTTGCTGTAACATGTATTCCAGATCGATGCACCGACAAAACGACACAGTGAAAATAGCCCCGACTAAAAGGCCTTGATATATTGGCTACTGTCAAATAGACTACCGAGATATTAACCTCCGACATATAGGCTCCCGTTATATTGGCTTACGACAAATGGACTTTCGATATATTGGCTCTCGACAAATAAACGACCAATCTTAGTATAGACGTAATCATTTTGTGTCCACTACCAGCATAATATCTTACAAAATGCCTTAATGGAAAACTTCATAAAACAACAGCAATTTGCAATGAAATCGAGTTCTTGAAAGCAAAGTGCCGCTACTTTTGAAATTTTGATAACAAGTTATTAACACCGGTAAAGACCTGTTGTTTAAATGCGAGTACCTAAGTTTAAATTTCTGATTTACAATTTGGTTAGGGATAAACGATGTGCTGTTTTGATTAGAAATTACTCTAAATGAGCCTGAAATACATCTGTCCATACACAATGAGTTGGAACAGCCCACAACCAACTCGTTATCTAATCATTGTTTACAATAGCAACAACTCTTTTTAGTTTTAGATTATTTATTGTACAGTATTGTACACAAACACACCACACATGAAAACATCCGCAGTGCCGTATTCATTATATATATATATATATATATATATATATATATATATATATATATAGGCTATATATCTGTGTAAGTGTGTTTTTAATTTTTTTTAAGTGTGCAATTTTAATAAAGCTGATTGTAAAATCGGTATCTGTATGTCTGCTTACCCTTATGATTCACATAATGTTAATAAAATTTAATTTTAATTTATGGTATACAATAAGCAACATATTTTGAGAAACCTTTCAATCTATGGGCAAACAAAAAAAAAGCTGACAGAAATAAGACGGTCCTAGACTACAGGAAAGTTAGGCAGAAAGCAGAGTGCATTAAACTGACAGTCGTCTTGTTTTAGTATATGTGCCAAATGTCTCTAAGAGACCAGGAGATAAGTGCAATATTTTCTTTAAAATAAACGCTCTGCAAATCTAATCTGATGGGTATCTGACACGTTATGAAAATCGATCACAGTATCCCCATGTATTCCGAGACTCTTGAAACAGATGAACTCTACTTGACCTGCCCCGTGTGTCATGGGCACGAGCGGGGACAGATAATGATGAGGAAGAATGAGTCGGAAGTTGGCCAAGACAAATTATTATTAAAAATTCAACAACTACTTTTCTGACGAACAATGGGTTAACTATGGCAGACACAACTGACACAGACTATGTTGAACCTCACAACATCACACTTGATCACAGATATTGTACATTGTTGTTATCGATTTGAAAAGTGTGTGATAGCTTAGCTAATGAATGTTTTAAAAACCCAAAAGCATTTCTACAAATTTAAACTTTTCAAGTTCCAACCATGATATATCATGTACTTAAAATTGTTTACCCGTTAAACGAAATAAGAAAAAAAAATTCTGTCTCCGTCTGAGCGATTTTGTGATGACACTCATCACTTTCATCCCACATCCAACAACAACAGAAATAATAACGTAAAGTAACGTAAAATGTATCAGTCGTGTGGTAAATAGACGCCTTCATTTGCCCTCTGTTGAATACTTATGCTGACCACTAGTTAGGCGAATTTTCGTCGGACTATAGAGACGATTAGCTTTCTAAAATAAATATAGCGTGTTTCCCCCGCATCAGCTAAGACAATAATATAGGCAGAGCTACAGAAAGCAAAGGTCACCATGTTCAATAGATGTATCAATAGATATATCTCGCTTTTCTTTGTTTCTCTTAGAATTTCTCAGGAGAACAGCCAGAATCAAACAAATTTTTTGACAATGTTTATCATCAAGATGCCTGTTTTCAGTTTTTTTTTTTTATTAAACCCGTAATTTCTGTTTCTGTCTCTTTTTTCTTAATCGTAATTTTGGAAGGTTATCCCCCCCCCAAAACACAATTAAGTATTACGTGTCAACTTGTTTTGTGCCATATACGCCGTTGATTCCGATTTCAACCTGTATTTTTTTTTATTTGCTTCCATTGCCTTTGTACAATGTGCAGACTACTTTGTTGCTGTACAATGTGCAGACTACTTTGTCACTGTACAATGTGCAGACTACTTTGTCACTGTACAATGTGCAGACTACTTTGTTGCTGTACAATGTGCAGACTACTTTGTAACTGTACAATGTGCAGACTACTTTGTCACTGTACAATGTGCAGACTACTTTGTCACTGTACAATGTGCAGACTACTTTGTCACTGTACAATGTGCAGACTACTTTGTTGCTGTACAATGTGCAGACTACTTTGTTGCTGTACAATGTGTAGACTATTTTGTTGCTGTACAATGTGTAGACTATTTTGTCACTGTACAATGTGCAGACTACTTTGTTGCTGTAACCCCTATTGACAAATGATGTTGTAAGACAATCGTCATCGTGAGAACCATCACCTGGTTTACGTATTGGATTTTTGCATTCAGACACCTTACCACATCCTTCTTGATAAGATTTTTCTTTTTCATTTTTTCAAGTGTCCCTGTCTTTAGTTTAAATATGCATATATAATTTTTATGTCAAAAGCTTCAGAGAATTTAAGTAAAGTTATAGTTATATGCTGTTTAAAAGAGATCTTCAAATAAATACATATTGTAATAAGCTCAAGATGTAGTATATGGTACATGCAAATTGTCAATTTTATATCCAAGTTTTTACAAATTTAAGAAATTACAAAATTCAAACATAACTATCGTAATAGATGTCTCTTCGTTTCTAGATGTATAATCTAAAAATTCAATTTTGCAAAATGCGGAATAAGGTAGACAACTGTGTACAAAAATGTAACATTATTTATTTTCATTGTTATTTCCCTTAGACCAAAATCCGATTTAGTGGCCATATTTCAAATAATAAATACAAATTGTAGCTGCAGGAGGTAAATTCTATTAGTAATAAAAACAGATGATGTTAGTTTTATTACTAATCCAAAATATAAAATAACCCATTATTTATTTTTCCCTAACAACTACATTAAGAGAGGGGAAGATATGGGTGAAATCTAATGGCTTTTCAATAACATACTATAAACAAAAATTAATTCAACAAATATTTAACTTACAAATCAACCTAATAGTTGTATGTTATTAATACACTGTTACTATCAGCGAAGAAAGTAACTTACGTTGAGGATTTATAACAATGAAACGTACGACTGGCTTACTATATCCTCTACTACTACTACAAGCCATAGGCCGATGTTTTCAATCGAAGATAAGCATGTTGACATTAAATGTAATGTGGGGATGTTTAGTCGCATCCCGTAGGTCCAGCCACACACGTCTAAGTGTGTCAGAGAATCTCTTTCCATAATAGCGTACGTCAGAAATAAATCATGTCTTATGTACGTATTAATGTACGAGAAAAATGGCCCGTTGAGGAAGGATACACCGGGCGCTAGGTTGATAGTGCTGTCTCTTTTCTCTAAACTAAAACCAACCCACCCCCCCACACACACACACCACCCCCACCCACCCCACACACCAGCCCCCCCCCACCCCACCCACCGCCACCCACCCCCACCCCACCCCCACCCCCCAAAAAACATGTCTACCGTCCCATTCAACGAAATATAATTATATACTTTTTCCAGTGTCCGCCCCCCCTCCCCGAAAATTCTAACCCCGCCCTCGAAAATTTCAACTACCCCCACCCCTCTCCGGGGAGGAAAAAGTCTGAAAGAAACACTGGTGTCGCGCTTAGCCACTACCCGAAGAATTGCATTAAAGAAATTGCAAGAAAACCACTTTTTAGATTAGACACATTAATTAGGCGGTAATTTTATTATAGAGTATCGATGAGGAAACCACCGCCCCACCCACCCCCCACTCACACCTCCCCCCCCACCCCCCCCCCCCCCCCCCCCCCCACTCCCAAAAAAAACATGTCTACCGTCCCATTCAACGAAATATAATTATATACTTTTTCCAGTGTCCGCCCCCCCTCCCCGAAAATTCTAACCCCGCCCTCGAAAATTTCAACTACCCCCACCCCTCTCCGGGGAGGAAAAAGTCTGAAAGAAACACTGGTGTCGCGCTTAGCCACTACCCGAAGAATTGCATTAAAGAAATTGCAAGAAAACCACTTTTTAGATTAGACACATTAATTAGGCGGTAATTTTATTATAGAGTATCGATGAAGAAATTTCTTTTGAGTTGGGGAGGGGGGGGGGGCTCAGACGTTCTTACGCGGGGGGTGGGGCTTCGCCCCTACCCGAAGAATTGTATGCAAGAAACTCTTCACGCAAACCATTAAGATTAGACAACATTTCCTTTTTATTCAATGTTAACGCGAAAATCAATGACGTCATATAACTGTGAGCACTCTCTGGGTTTGAGATTATTTTCTACTCTGTGCTAAATGTGTCGACGTCATACTTCGTTTTTCGAATTACTGTGCATGTTTTTAAATTGCTTGTCTTTTCTCTAGAGCGTTCTTGTCAGACAGATAGATAGATAGAGAGACAGCGAAACTATTATTATAGATGTTAAATTTGGGTCTAGGACATTAACCCCCGCCCCCGTGAATTACCCCCTCCTCCTGGATATTACCCCCTTATTATCCCCCCCCCCCCGGAGCCATAACCACCCTGTCAATTACCCCCAAGGGAAATTAATCCCCGCCCCACCCCCCACCAAGATAGAATCCTGACCCTAACTGCAAATTTTTACCTATATTACGTTAATCCTAGCTTTAAGAAAAATACCAAAACCTAGGTATTCACTTCAACAAAACCTAACACTAACCTTACACCTAGCGCTATCCCTAACCCTAGCTGTACCTTAAGCAATAACCGGAGGGGGGGATGTTCTACTGGGCGGGGGTAATTAACTTGGGGGTAATAACCCAGGGGTTGTAATGTTTCGGGAATATCCGAGGGTAATTAACGGGCGGGGGGGGGGGAGTAATGCCCTGTTCCCGTTAAATTTGATATATGGATCATCTACAATATCTCAAGACAAAATTTGGTAGAGTTTACTGTCTGGTACACAACACATTAATATCACTTCACATTTGTGTACAAAATGTCATAACGTCACTACGGGTATCTTCATCATGGGCTAAACTAATTACATTGTGAGGTTTGTTACACAGTTACGTTTTAGTTACAAACTTGACTGTCGACATTAAGTCTCAAGTACAAACTTGACTGCCGACATTAAGTCTCAGCTACAAACTTGATTGCCGACATTAAGTCTCAGCTACAAAATTGACTGCCGACATAAGGTCTCAGCTACAAACTTGACTGCCGACATTAAGTCTCAGCTACAAACTTGACTGCCGACATTAAGTCTCAGCTACAAACTTGATTGCCGACATTAAGTCTCAGCTACAAAATTGACTGCCGACATAAGGTCTCAGCTACAAACTTGACTGCCGACATTAAGTCTCAGCTACAAACTTGACTTCCGACATTTCTCTCCACTACCATCGTGTTTTGTTTATCATCAACACAAAACGTTAAGATTATCAACGATAACAAAATGAATGAAAGAAACTCTGAAATCTTCTAAAACTTTATTGACATCAATACAAACAGTTAATTAATTATTGAAAGAAAAATGTACAAATGAAATATACAAAGTTCATACAGATTAATTTTAATGATTAATTAATAAGCAACAAAATACACGTTTGCAGCAATTAACATTTGTTTATAATTTTGTTTATGTGTCTAACAACTCTAAACAAATGACTGAAAGGAACTAAACAATTTATTTCTTGTCTTCACCAGAATACAAAGTTGCTGATGAAGACATTCAAGTCTTGACACACACAAGTTTAATTAAGGGAGCCGCCATTTTGTTTGTTTACATTAGACAAGGGGAGAGAACCAACAGTTACATTAGACAAGGGGAGAGAACCAACAGTTACATTAGACAAGGGGAGAGAACCAATGGTTACAGATGGATCAATACAACAACACCCCACAATAATTTCCTTCAGAGTTTGATCCACTGTGGGGACGGCAATACCACCTGCCATATCCCGGCATGTAGACATGTGCACCACTGGAGCCAGGACATGTACATGTTGTGTACGTGTACTTGTGCCAACCATCCCTCTCATGTTTGCGTGTCCATCGTCCTACAGAGACCTGTTTAGGACAGCCATGAGGATGTGACACTATAACGGTCAACTTGTCCACATTATCAAATCTCCCGTATTTGTCCCTTACTTTCCTACGTAGATCATCCAAGTGCTTACACATCTTGTCCAGTTCAACAACCAACTCTAAGTCACATGACACACATGTAAACAAACACCCGTCTCCCTCAATGTCTGCCCTCCTCACCCCCCAGCCATCAAAACTGACCCCAGGACTTTTATTGTCATCAAAACCTACAACACACCTGGTCTGTCTCGCCTCACTGTCATCAAACACCACGTGTGTGGCTGTCAACACACAAACCTCCCCCCACACTTTGCTGGGTGTGTCAGAGTGTTGACACTTGTCACATGGACAAATGCCCTTGTTGTCACTCTCTGTGTACTTGACCACACGATACACCCTCCCCGTCCCTGTCCTCAACACGTCACTTCCTCTGGTGTTATAAAATGGATACTGACCACTGAAGCATGGAACAGACTTTGGTCTCTCTAGACTGGTGTACTTGACCTTTATCAGGACCGTTAGGGCAGACAAAGCTTTGATTACCTCCATCATGATGACGTCACGGTAAAGCCAGGGGAGATGATCCAAGTTGAAATCATTAACAGGTATAAAGTTGACATGACCTGGATTCTTCTTACAGCCGGTATAGTGCTTGTGTAAGTCAGCTTCACCTCCATAGCAGATCTCGGCTTCATGATGTCCTGGAGAGATACAAGGGGAGGTAATTTATTGAAAGAAAAGTTTAGCTGTAATCTAACAAATAAACATAGTATGGTACAAAGTGAGATCATTTATAATATCAAAACATCACTATTGAAAATATTTCCTACCTAAAAATATCTTACCTGGTATAAAGCCTGGTTCAGTTTGTGTTTCAGCCATGTATAGAATTTTTCTTTCTGTAATCTGAAAAAAAAAATGAATTGATTACAGAGCATATGAATAATGTAATAATGTATACAATATTGTCAGCTAGTCCCCCCCCCCCCCCCACCCTAAACACACTTATAAGTTACAAAATCAGACAGAGAAGCAAGCTTGACAGTACATGTATATTTACTTTATTTTAAAAACTCTTTGACACATCTCATACATTATTTTAAATATTTATATCAAACTGTGAGACATGTTACCCTTGATTTAGTTACCATCATTTGAGTGTTTTTTTAAATTAAAACTTGTGAGTTAAACAATATAACAGTTCTATAAATTAACAATTACTTTTTATTTGTGTCAATTGTTTTAAATTATTAAGTAAAATTGTACTTAAATGTTATGTGATTAGTTAGGACATTTTTAAAAACTTTGATATTTGGTACATAAAATGTTCGCAAGTTTTGCTGGTACAATACATTTTATGCCATTCAACGATTAAAAATGTTTAAAATGATTCTCTGAGTGATGCATTTAAAATGTAAATTGTTTAAGTTTAGATTTATTAATTAAAAGTAATTAGTTTTCACAACCGATACATATGCTCTTGTCACCAGCATACCACCACTAATCTGGTTATGCTATAAAGCTTATTTTAAAACTCTAACCTTCAGAATTCCACTATAAAATCATTGTGTGCATTGCCCTGATTTCTGTACTAAATTCTTTATTTTTTTATTAACTGTCAAACAGAAGGATACAAATATAGACGTGTAAAATTTACAGAGGGTCAAAATATATTAGGTGAATATAATTTTAAATTAGTTTAACTAAAGTAAAAGAATTAACAATATATTTAAGTATGTTTAAAAATTAGGTTTTAACATTAATGAAATTTTCATTTATATCTAAATATGCACAATGGAATAATGTATATAAACTTACCATTTGACCTGGTGACATATTAGGCACCCATTTGTTGTGTCTGATGTTGGCTGAGCTTGTGATGTCTGATGTTGGCTGAGCTTGTGATGTCTGATGTTGGCTGAGCTTGTGATGTCTGATGTTGGCTGAGCTTGTGATGTCTGATGTTGGCTGAGCTTGTGATGTCTGATGTTGGCTGAGCTTGTGATGTCTGATGTTGGCTGAGCTTGTGATGTCTGATGTTGGCTGAGCTTGTGATGTCTGATGTTGGCTGAGCTTGTGATGTCTGATGTTGGCTGAGCTTGTGATGTCTGATGTTGGCTGAGCTTGTGATGTCTGATGTTGGCTGAGCTTGTGATGTCTGATGTTGGCTGAGCTTGTGATGTCTGATGTTGGCTGAGCTTGTGATGTCTAATGTTGGCTGAGCTTGTGATGTCTGATGTTGGCTGATCTTGTAATGTCTGATGTTAGCTGAGCTTGTGATGTCTGATGTTGGCTGAGCTTGTGATGTCTGATGTAGGCTGAGCTTGTGATGTCTGATGTTGGCTGAGCTTGTGATGTCTGATGTTGGCTGAGCTTGTGATGTCTGATGTTGGCTGAGCTTGTGATGTCTGATGTTGGCTGAGCTTGTGATGTCTGATGTTGGCCGAGCTTGTGATGTCTGATGTTGGCTGAGCTTGTGATGTCTGATGTTGGCTGAGCTTGTGATGTCTGATGTTGGCTGAGCTTGTGATGTCTGATGTTGGCTGAGCTTGTGATGTCTGATGTTGGCTGAGCTTGTGATGTCTGATGTTGGCTGAGCTTGTGATGTCTAATGTTGGCTGAGCTTGTGATGTCTGATGTTGGCTGATCTTGTAATGTCTGATGTTAGCTGAGCTTGTGATGTCTGATGTTGGCTGAGCTTGTGATGTCTGATGTAGGCTGAGCTTGTGATGTCTGATGTTGGCTGAGCTTGTGATGTCTGATGTTGGCTGAGCTTGTGATGTCTGATGTTGGCTGAGCTTGTGATGTCTGATGTTGGCTGAGCTTGTGATGTCTGATGTTGGCCGAGCTTGTGATGTCTGATGTTAGCTGAGCTTGTGATGTCTGATGTTGGCTGAGCTTGTGATGTCTGATGTTGGCTGAGCTTGTGATGTCTGATGTTGGCTGAGCTTGTGATGTCTGACGTTGGCCAAGCTTGTGACCTGAAACACCCAGTCAAATACTTTTTCAAGGGTCCTCAAATAATTTATTTAGTTTTATGACCTGAAAATACATGAAAGTAGAAAATGTATTACAATGGATTGAATATATAAAAATATGATGATAGTGTCTTAATTAATGATTCTTGTATCTTAAAAGAATTTTTTTTTGTTTCATTGAAGAATGCCTTAAGTTAGAATTTTGTTATGGAATCAGCTAGAAATATCCTAGTAAAATGGTAAAATAGTTGAGTTTATATAACATCTAACATTAAATGGATTAGAAATAAAATTTCAATATTTTAATTACAGCACACATATTTATTTTATCTGACTTTACCGAATTACATTTTCCTCTTGAAAAGTTAGAAAACTACTTTGGTCAGAAATGCGATTGAATTTATTTGATCAATAAAGTTGACTAACATATGAAATTGCTTTAATTGTATTTGACATTCATTTGCTAACTTAATATTGTGTACAAATACCAGTCACATCAGAACAACAGCATTTAGTTTTTTGAAGTTTAAGACAAATGAATTATAAACCTCATTATCAATTTCTGCTACCAAAATAAACTTTTCTATTCTACACTGATATAACCTGATAATCTATAGGGATGTTTTTGTCTATTTGAAATTATGCTCAGGTGGTAATTTTTAAATTGAAATTTTAAAGAAATATTTTTTTTAAAAGTTAAGTTTTAAAAATGACAGTCAACAAGGCAGAGGAAGTAGAGTTAAACTGGTTATGTGGTTTCAGCAGAAGAGATACTCATCAGTTCTGTGCCTAGGCAGGAGTAGACTGGCTACTCGTCTACAAAGATAAATCCCAGTGGGCACCCATAAAACAATTTGGTGCTGTTAGTCCAATTAGTGTTTTGATTTTTTTTTTAAATAATTTGTTGGCATTTCTTCATTTACCATTTCCATTCCTTCATATTAATACATAAAATCTACAACTTGACATTGAAAATAATGCACAATGGAAATTTCAATTTGACGTTTGGGCCCTTTTAAACTTTCCCGGGCATCTCGGACACAGCCAGTCTATTTCTGTACCCAGACACCTTTATTTTCCACACCAATGGGTAAAATAAAATAAAAATTAAATAAATATAACGTTGGTTATTATTCCGGAACTGTACAGCAGTAAAAAACAGTAAAACCATGGCGTAGTCTGTCGAGCCATTCTTGAAACCACCGGAAATACTTTAAACTATGATTTATTTGCCGCTATATTATTTTTATACATATTTTAAAATGTGCAAGGATTCATTTTAGTTGCATTTTAAATACTGTTTTGCTAATTATTTTGTATTTCTAATTATTTTAAGTGTATGTACTAATTATTGCTGCCACTAAATACTGTTCTAGTTTGTCTTACTACTTTTAACTTTAGTAAATCTAATCGTCTTATTTTACTAACAGGACTAGAGCTAGTTGTTGCAAATCTTCTGCAGGTTTTTTTTTCTGTGTTTCTTAAAAAAACATTAATTACTACACTCGACTTTATTAATATTTAGATTTACTAATTGTTGCTAATTTTTTGTCAATTAAACATTAAATTATTAACTTAAAACAATTTTGATTGTCAAATAAACCATGGTTCACAGTACCGAATGTTACCAAAACTCAACAAACATTACCAGAGAATGGTTGACGCTATATCGTGATTTTACCAAATAAAATGCCTATCTGGATGATCTGAGCTAATCTAGTCTGGATCGAATATGGGGCTGTGGGGCCTCTTTCACTAACAGACTTTTAAGTTTGAGTGCTCTACACCTCAACCACAATGTTCCAAAAGGAAATATTACCAAGACCATACAAATAAAATGAATTTTAAAAAAAAATGCTGCAGATACATACTACCACAACAAGCTTTAACTTAAGCAGATATTTCCTTCAAAGTTAAAGTTAATAAAGTAATTTCAAATACTTCCTTAAGTCTACCATCAGAATATGTTTTTTTATAATCTTAATCTGATCATGTTTGAAGATTCTACTGATTCTAGATATAGACTCAACTAGAATCTATCTAGATCTCCGTAAAACTCCATTTTTAGCGTAATATATTACCCACTTCACATTCACCTCCAGTTGAGCGTATTTTATTATAAACACAACCAAACACACAAACGTTAGGAAATCACTCGGCCTATTTCTTAATGAATTTTTGGTTTCGTATTTTAAATTAATTTTGTCAAAATTTGAAATATTGAATGTGTAGTTTGTAGGCCTATAGGCGACTATTTATTTACTTTTAGATCTAGACTCTAGGTTTAACTTTTTTTTAAAAATGTATTTGTGTCAGTTAAGATTTTCATGCAATTGGTAAATTAGAAACTTAGAAACGCATAAATAATTGCACAGCATGATTCTATAAATTAACTTACATTAAGTCACAATGACCCTAAGCTATGATGTATGCTGATAATTAAAGTCAATGTGAACTCAGGGTGAACCCTTGACCATGTAGATCTAGACTTATATCTAGATGACTAGATCTAAATGTAGGGATTTTACTCACGCCAACGATCACACGCTATTCTATTATTGTAACTGTAATGCTTATTTATAATTATTAATATTTTTTACCTTTTCTAATTAAAACAAATTCATAAAAAATAAGTAGATCTAGATTTCTAGATCTAAATCTAGTTCTAGATCTACTCTATATCTATATCTCAGTATTTCAGTAAGACAGTATCAGTATCATCAATGATTCTAATCAAATCTAAGCTATAATCACAATCCTACTACTACTAGATCTAGACTACTAGATTCTAGACTAAGATCTCTATAACTATAGGCCTAATTATTAATAATATTTAAAAATTATAACAAACGCCAATTCTAATCAAATCTAATGTAAATTCAGTGTATGGATCTAGATCTATACATCTCTATACACTAGACTCTTGATCTAAATAATAAATCTTGATCAAGATTAGATAAGATGATAAGAGATACAAGATTTCTAGACCTAGATCTAGAATCTAGATCTCCGTGCACGACGTCTGCTGAATGATGAAATAATAGTAGCCTCAATTCTGCTGTTGCTGAGGTCATAAATATCGAATATAGAGAGAGTTTAGCCTACATTTCGACTACTGCGTGACGGTCATTATCAATTGAAAATATTTTATTGCTATATTTTAATATCAAATTTCAAATCTAATCTATATTAATGTTTTAAAATCTAATAATTAAATTAATCACAAGTTTTTTGTGTGTATTTTACTGATTTATTGTTGAAAGCATTGTTTTATAATTGGAAATTACAAGTAGAGTATTCATCCGATTTTTTGTTTAATTATTAAGCGGAGTAAAACTATCGATACTGTGAAAACTATGCCAGAGTTTTCATAAGTTTTAAGTTAATATATTCATATTAAAGAAACATTATTATGTGAATTAAAAATCCATTATATTAAAAACAAATTTTAGGTTACATATCTTATTAAATTGTTGATTTAATTAAGTACCGTAATCAGCGAGTGACGACAGTAGAAACTAAATTAAATTTAACGACTAACATATATACATAAGCCCAAATTTAAACGGAAACTCAACAAATTGGTAGAAATTAGATTATATCTGGCAGTGACGGATTAATTAAGAAATTGTACGTGTTATTAATTGCTATATGAAAAAGACATACCAACATAAATCATATTTCAATGTTCGATACTCACAACCAGAAAGTTTAGCTTTTGGCTTTCATGTATCATAAAGGTACACTGATAGTTAAATATTATAAAGTCTATTTTTAACGTATTGGTTTTCCATATTCACGTGACTGAATTTTAAGAATTGGTTTTCCCTGTTCTAAAAAAGTAACAACATCAAGTAGATCTAGGAGAAAATAATCTTTTTTTTTCTAAAACATGTAAAGAGTTCATACTGATATCTAGACATTTTTTGTTTTGTTTTTACGAATGCAATAACAATAGATTTGAATTGATTGAATATACTTCAGGCTATGGGTGCGATGTCAACAGATGTAGACAACATCTGTTTCTTCCAGACTTTTTTCTACGGGGGAGAGGGGACTTTAAATTTTCGGGGGGGGGGGGGGGGGACTAAAATTTCCTGGAGGGGGGGGGGGACGCTGTTAAATGTATATATTCTCTATATACATTCCATTTCGTTGGGGGGGGGGGGTGTCGGTTGACCATCTTCGGGGTGGCTGCCCCCTCCCTCCCCGAACAGATGCCTGGAGTAAACTCTGATAGACGATTTTCACACGACACCTTACCGTCAAACAACAAGACTTCAGTGGAGTGTTCCACAAAAGATGTCACGCTTTTAAAGCGCTTTTTGCCTCCCATCTTCACAAAAGGCGAGACTCCCCAACCCTTAATATAACGTAATACCTAAACTTATGACCCCCCTCTTAAAATTGCTACATTTTTTGTTTTCCAACACCAATTTCTTATCAACCATTGTCTGAGCTAGGTCAACATTGAGTGTATTGATCAACTTTTATAAAAATTTACAAAACTAGGCTTTTTAAAACACAAAATAACGTCCAAATATCACTTTCACATTACTTTCAGAAATGCAAATTCTGGGCACACCCGCCCTAGTCACACATCGTCATTAAAAGTCTGAGTCCACTCTCTTCTCAATGAGTATTAGGTCAATAAAAAACGTTGCGCCTCCCCCGCCCTTGAAACCATTCTTTAAATGACGTTTTCATATAATGAATGTTTCTTTGTTACCTTTTTCGTCCATGCTACAAAACAGACCCATGAAGATGTGTGGTATAACCTCACATGCATATGTCCCACGTCTTTACCGTCTGGGCCAACACCCTCCCCTTTTTATGAGCTTTCCCAGTAGACTTAGACCTTAACACGAAACGTTGTTTATATGACCAAACGAACAACACAACTACAAAATATTTTTATTAAATTATTTCAAGTCATGACAAAAAGTCAGAGCTACCCAATCTTCCGGACATTTGAAATAAAATTCTTACCAAATAAACACGACATACAACCGGGCTACACATCTATCAAACTTTGAACAGACCAAAACAAATGAAAACTTTCAACAAAAAAACTCACCTCTAACACCACTATCTTCAGCTTTAGACAAACTGTGTTGTGAGTTGCTTGGTCTGCTTGGTATAATGTACAGGATATTCCCTGAAATCTAATTTTAACCGGGGATTTTCCAAAATCTAACGTATTGTAAAAACCCGTTTTTGTTTCTATTTTTAAATTAACGGTAATCGGGTAAATTATAAAAAATATTTAGACCTCTTACTTGAATTTTTTGTTTTAATGTTAGTCCTAGCGTGCGAACATACTAAATAGTCCTAACGTACGGACTTACTAAACAAATAAAGACTAGAGCTATAATTATTGTAAATAGTCAATATAAAACTGCTAATTTCAGCGTTGCTCTTGTAATATCTTCAAACCACGAACGCATACTAAAACAACAAACACACGTCCAATACCTAATTTACCTGTTTCAATAACAACCCATGTCATTATCAGACAAACCAAACCCAACAAACATATTAAATATGTCAGACAAACTAATTTGACCAAACAAACACATATCTAATAGCAGAGCAACTAAAACTGACCAAACACGAAAGGTTTGACATTTTAATACATGTAAAGGGTTTAGACACAGGAGAATAAATCTAATTCTATAAAGCCAGGCTTGTAGAAAGCATAAAAAATGTTAACATCAACTCGTGCTTGAAGCAACATCCAATTACAGGTAAACTATCACACCTAACACCTGACTAACATTATTTACAATTATCTGCATGCTGGAATCCTGAATAAAGGTCAGAAAAACTTTGTATCCACAATTATTTTTTTTAGGAGAGTGAATTAAAATATAAATCATGGAGAGTTACAGAGAAATTCGGACAATTAAAAGTCTGACACATGTAGGGCTTTTTAGCAGTGTCAAACTTAAGTGAGGAAACTTGATTTTAATTGACTTTAATGGTAGAGTACCTGATGATAAAAATATTTCAATAAAATATTGTTTTGGCTCAAGGTACTTTATATAAAGTTGTAGTCAATGTAGTCACCACACAAGTACAGCCTGTATCACCATGGAGTGGCCACCACACAGCTGTGTCACCATGGAGTGGTCACCACATACAATTTTGTTTCATCACACAATGGTCACCACATACAGTTCTGTTAAATTATTATAGGATTACCATTATGGAGTAGATTTATATAAGACTCAGATGGTTGCCATATACAGTATTATATATATATTAAACCATTGTTAAATGTGTAAGAATTTGGTTCAATATCTAAGATAGCAAAGTTAATAAAAATGATTTTTAACTTGAGTTCAACTTGGCATAGTATTAATGTTTCATTACCAGGTATTAAAGAAAATACTACAAGGTTGGCCTTGATTATAATTATAAAAAAACTTTTGCTCTAAAACAAGTCTCAAGCATTTATAATTTACATCATAAAACTGACACTGTATGAGTAAACTAGAAGTGTCAATATTTTGTCACATGACCACAGTTGTCACATGACCACAGTTGTCACATGACCACAGTTGTCACATGACCACTACAGCAGGTACATCAGGTCTGTGTAACAACAATAACAACAAATCGTAACCAGAAATGCCAGAACCACATTATGGTACTTGTAACTTTGGTATTTTATACTGAGTGCTGTACATATTTTCTATAGAAAATAGACGAGTAGTTTCTAAAGCATTTATCACAAGCCAAATTTCTTCTTTAAATCCTCGACTATGTCCAGACGTCCAACCTGCTCGCTACTGAGGACTTGAAACAACTGCTGGACCTTCTCTTCAGGGCTGTTGGCTTGGTCTGTGTTTCTCCACTGTATCAGGGCTTTTAGGATCTGCTGGTAGACGTCCTGTGGGTACACGACAGACATCAGACATGGGGGGGACAGACATTGGGGGGACAGACATTGGGGGGACAGACATTAGGGGGACAGACATTGGGGGGACAGACATTGGGGGACAGACATTGGGGGGACAGACATTAGGGGGACAGACATTGGGGGGACAGACATTGGGGGGACAGACATTGGGGGGACAGACATTAGGGGGACAGACATTGGGGGAACAGACATCAGACATTGAAGGACAGACATTAGACATTGGGGAGACAGATATTAGGGGGACAGACATTGGGGGAACAGACATCAGACATTAGGGAAAGACAATGGGAGGATGGGGACAGACATTGGGAAGATGGTAAACAGAGGTCTACGAAAGATTCCCGAAAGACGCTTGCCCAAAATTGAATATTGCCTGAAAGCCATTTACTCGAAGGCAGTTTGTCCCGAAAATGTTTAGTATTATATACAACCTAGTAGACCATGTTAATAAATCTGAATTCGGCATATTGATTGTAAACATAATTCTAAGCATAAAAAAACATAATTATTTATATTATACGAGCCGACCCGCGACATATCATACGCCGCTATTTAGTTGTTTTATTTTCTACTTTTCAGTAATTCATAATTTGTGAATTCGACAGTACCAATGCTGCCACTGAAAATATTTGGTTTAAAACACTATCAGTAGGTCGTTAAGAACGATACTACCCCCCCTCCTTTCCCCCAACCCCCCCCCCCCCCCGTGAAAGCAGCCTCCTCTTAGTTTACCTCCTCTAAGTTTAAAATCGTTTCAAACTAAATTATCTGCCCCTAATAGCCGTCACTAAACCCGGCTCTACGAATGTAAACATGTAGCGTGAGCCACGGCTCACCAGACCATGTAGGGTTGGGGTTGGTAAGGAGCGCGCTTACAGCTTGTTTTCTAGCGTCTCCCAGAAGAGAATTATTTATATAGATTACCAAGTTGACATAGTAGACAATAAATTTGTAATTGCATTGTTACAACCGTAAAATCACTTTTTTTTCTTCGTATGAGACAAAAATAAATACCATTTTATCCTAGATTTTTTTACAAAATGAATCTTAAGTTCTTTATTACATAATTATTACACATTGTGTAAACAAGATATGTTGAATGGAGATCAAATATCAGCGACTACGTGTAGTGTTTGAAATTTGCCACCTAGACCTTGTCTAATTCCTTTGTAAAATGATCCCAACACAACACAGGCTTAACATGCTGAATGTGACTAAAGCCAACCGTCAACTCACATATGGGTTCCCTGACATTTGCTTGTAAGACACTTGCCTAAATGCTGTTTATGGGGTTGTATGTTTTTAACTAAAGCCAACTGTCAACTCACATGTGGGTGGTCCATGTGTAGCTATTCAATCCTGGATTGTGTTAGGCCAAGATTGAGGGCCACAATCGTCCAGTTCACGCCCAGATTGGAGGCCACAACGGCCAGGCTTCCGTCTGTCAGGATGTGGTTGTTACCTGGGCCATCGACAACATCACAAGTTTTACTCATAAAATCTGTGGCAGACTTCATGTATTTCTGGAGGTCCTCGCTGTCTGTACAGCAAAACAAAATAATTAGAAAACATTTTTAGATTTGTTTTATACACATCTGATGATAACACTATGTTGTTTTTTATAAACAGCTAATTTTTAACACAATTTTAGTCAAAACAGAAAAATATTTTAAGTTTCTGCTTAATACCAATTCCAACATTTTGTGTCTATAATTACTATAAAGTTAAATTAAACATTAAACGTTTCAATGTCTTAAATAAGTATATTGAAAGTTGATGCCTATTTTAAACTAACCATGGGTACCCGTTACACATGAATTAACGGCATATATATTTTAACGTTATACTTGTATGAGAAAATTATTTTATAAAATTGTTATTGGTCAAAACATAATGTGCATAACAGCAAAACAAAATAATTAGAAATCATTTTTATATTTGTTTTTTTATACATGACTGATGATAACACTATGATTTTTTTTATAAACAGCTAATTCGAAAAAAATATAAGTATCATTTACTTTTTTAAGTCTTTAAAAAAGTGGGAAAAAGTAACTAAATTACAAAATATGATGGTGAATATACTACTAACACAGAAAATTATTTAAATTTTCTGCGTAATACTAAATTTAAATTAAATATTAACAATGTTTCAATGTCATAAATAAGCACATTGAAAGTTGCTGCCTTTTTTAAATGACATATTACATGTAAAGTTTCTGCCTATTTTGAAATGACATATTACATGTAAAAATTTGTCCTATATTTAAATGACATTACATGTCAAATTTCTGCCTATATTTAAATGACATATTGCATGTAAAGTTTAGCCTATTAAAAAACTCACCCGTTTCATCTAAAGGAAAAACAAAACAGGTGGGAACTAGTTCATCAGGGAACTTGTCAAACATTTCATAGAGTAGACTCCCTTGGGCATTGAATGCTTGAGCACGTAACCAGGGTACCTGTAGGGGTCTTCAGTCCCTTTCAGCACACAGTGCATACACACCAACAGAATCTCACACTTCATCAGAGGCCAGTCTTTGAACAGCTCTGTGGACACTTCATGCACGTTTAGAATCAATGACCAGAGTTCTTGAAGGTCAGACTCTCCACGGGCGGTTACCACGACAACCGTAGAACCATTCCTCTTCTCCCTGACAACCAGGAGCTTGGAGAAGTTTTTCTCCGCCAGAACCCCATCCTTCCAGTTAATACGGCTCCCATCACACAGGAAACTGTGCAGCTTCAAGGAAAGTTTTTCAAAGAAATTGGGCGGGGCTTTACCGTCAAAGAAAATCTCCATGCTCAGCTCAAAAGTGTTGTACGGCACAGTGGCTGGCCAGGTTTTGTAGAAATCTAAGGGCTTGTCTTGAGGGAAGAACCAAGGGAATTGGACAATCTGTGACGAGCCATGGAGGGCTTGTCTTGAGGGAAGAACCAAGGGAATTGGACAATCTGTGACGAGCCATGTAGTGCGTTGGTTGTCGAGTTTTTCAACTCAAAGCACAGGTTAAATTTGATCATGAGTGACAGGATCAAAGCTATACAAGTCTCTGGCCTATCTTTTGACAGTTTAAAATGTATCAACAGATAGCCCAGCATTTCTTTAGTCAGCAGACCTTTCTTCATGAAATCTCTTTTCTTTTTATCAAAAGAGTTTTCCCTGATGGACAAAGTTTCTCCGATGGTTTTATCGTAGTAGACAACGTCCTGGAAGTCGTGCCTGAAGGTGTTTATGTATTCAAATTACAGAGTGCAAGGGTCACCATGTATAATCCTCATGACTTCTGCTAGAAACTAAAAAAAAATTGTGACACTGTTGATCATCAAAATGCTTTCTTTCGTATTTATTTACTTCCCAAATTAAAACACGAATTTGCTTATTTTATTCCATATTATTGATCGTCCTCATCTATTAAAGTTAATGTGAAAGTGGCTTTGGGGTAACCATCAACTCGTGTATTGTAATTTGCCAACAGACTGATACAGCGACCAATGTGTTACTAAACAACTGAACTAAGTAGAAGTAACAGAAAATATACGTCCGACCCATCCCCCCACTTAGCTAGATAATAATGTCTGAAAGTAACACCAAGTAAAACATACCACATTGAACAACACATTATACGCGATTCACAACCCACAATACCACACAAAACATAGCAAAACTCCAGGTGGAACCACAGCACCATTAAACCAGATTGGACTCACAACAGCGCCTGGAGCTCAAAATTATTTTCTAAAAATTTCACATATCCGTAGAAACTCACTTGTCAATAAAACGGAGAAAGTAAATAATTTTTAATACCCCACTTTATTGAGGAAATTAATGAACACAGCTCCCACAGATCTAGCAACATTTTCAGGAACAATTTATTTGTGTCAGTGACAAAAATACAAATGTGTGGCTAGTGTGGTGATGTGATGTGTGTCGAAGGTGTATGTGTGGAGCTAAGTATTGTTACTGTCGTGTGCAATGTAGCAGGACCAGGTGACGTCTGTGTTGATGTTGTACGGAGACAACGAGTAGAACAAGTAAAGTGAGAGTTGCCGAGTGGGTGTGTTGTGGGGCATGCTTTGTGGCGGGTGTGTTATGGTGGGTGTAGTGTGTGTGTTGTAGGTGTAGTGTGGTGGTTGTGTTGTGGTGGGTGAGGTGGAGTGGAGGAAATACAATATTTGAGATGCACAATTCTAATCCATTTACTTATTTCTATTGCTATATTAGCAAAGTGGCCACTGTAAATTGTTCTGGCGCAGACAAAACTTACAATAAAACTGGCAAATATATTCCTTTATTAGTACTTGAGTTTAGACAAAAGCATTCAACGCTTGTTTCTGTTGTGTTCTCAATAACGTTTATGACTATTTATAAACCTTGCTCTCATGGTCCCAACCTGTAGAACACCCACCCCACTCTCTGTTTGATCAATTCATTGCCCAGTATCAACTTTCAAGCAGCATTACAAAGTTTTTTTGCCTTTTTGTCCTCATTCCTACTCCTAATGAGGTTAATGTCAAGTTACTCTAAAATTCTCGACTGTCTCTATCTACATTCTAGAGTTCCCAAAAAGAGTACAGATCACCATATATCTCCTCCCACAGGCAATCTTACCCCTGAATTTCATTAACCTATAGTAACTCTAAACTACAGTTCTGTCTGTAACTGCATGTCAGAGCTCCAGCAAAGAGTTTAAATCACTACATGTGTCCACCCACAGGTTAACTCTTTCTTGAGAATCCCATCAACCACTAGTATCATATTACAGCTCTCCCATTGACAACAACTTGTCTTGTGTTCCCCTTGGCCACTGTGCCCTGAGTACCTTAACTGTGTCAGTATTGTTACGGTACCCACCCCACAATGAACAAAGAAAACAATTTACTACAAGAAAGTCGTTGGGTATAATCCACCCAGTTGCCGGGAATCAGAAGAAATAGTATTTCCCACTATAAAAATTGTCCGGGTGTGATCCACCCAGTTGCCGGGGACAGGGTACCAAATATGTTGCCGGGGAAAGGGTTAATCCAAACCTTAAGAAAAAGATTTAAAACTAAAAATTACTAAGCATTTACCTTAGTCTAAAACAAACCAACGCCAGACACAACCCTAACCCTAGCTCTAACCCTAAACCTAGCCCTAACCTTAACCCTAACACTAGCTCTAACCCTAAACCTAACCCTAAACCTAACGCTGTCCGGGGGGGGGGGGGGGGGGGTAATGTCCTACTGGAAGGGGGGTAATTGACAAGGAGGTAATAACCCCGGGGGTAATAACCCCGGGGGTAATGTCGGGGCGGAAATGTCCGGGTGTAATTGACAAGGGGGAAATGCCCTGTTCCCGCTTTGAATTGACTAAATATATATAGTCCATATTACTGTAAGTGGATAATTATGTAGATAGGCCATTGTTTACAATTGACTATATACATATATAGTCCATATAAATGTATGTAGATAGTCCATTGTTTTCAATTGACCATAAGCATGTTGTCATTAAATGTGATGTCAGGATATTTGGTCGCATCCCCTAGGCCCGGCCACACACGTCTGTGTCAGAGAATCTCTTTCCATAAAAGCGTACGTCAGAAGTATATCATGTCTTATGTAAATATTTATGTATGTTAAATTTGACATTCATATATATCATCTACAATATCTCAAAACAAAAATTTAAGAGTTTACAGTCGGGTACACAACATAGCAATTTCGCTTTGCATTTGTGAACAAAACGTTACATTTTCACTACGGGTGTCGTGAACATGGACTCAATTGTGTAATTACATTATGGGTTTTGTTACACTGCCAAGTTTTAGCGACAAACTTGACTGCTGACATTTCTCTTCACTACCATCGTGCTTTATTAATCATCAACATAAAACATTAAGAATATCAAAGATAACAAAACGAAAGAAAGAAACTTTGAAATCTCTAACACTTTATTGTCATCTATACAAACAGTTGATTAAGTATTAAAAGAAAAATGTACAAATGAAATCAAGTTCATACAGATTAATGTTAATGATTAATTAATAAGCGACAAAATACATGTTTACAGCAATGAACACTTGTTTATAATTTTGGTTGTGTCTAACAACTCTAAACAAATGACGTGAAAGAAACTAAACAATTTATTTCTTGGATTCACCAGAATACAAAGTTGCCGATGAAGACATTAAAGTCTTGACACACCCCAGTGTAATGAAGAAGGGGCCATTTTGTTTGTTTACATTAGACAACGGGGAGAACCAACAGTTACATTAAACAAGGGGAGAGAACAAACAGTTACGTTAGACAAGGGGAAAGAACCAACAATTACAGATGGATCACAACCCATTCTCCCCACTATAATTTCCTTCAGAGTTTGATCCACTGTGGGGACGTGGCGACCACCTGCCGAATCCCAGCATGTAGACCTGTGCTCCACTGGAGCCAGGACATGTACATGTTGTGTATGTGTACTTGTACCAAACTTTCCCCTTATGTCTGTGTATCCACTGTCCTACAGAGACCTGTTTAGCACAGCCATGAGGATGTGACACTATAACGTTCAACTTGTCCTCATCAAATATCCCGTATTTGTCATTTACTTTCCCACATAGATCATTAAAGCGGTAACACATCTTGTACAGTTTATCAACCAACTCTAAGTCACACGACACACAGGTAAACACACACACGTCTGCCTCAATGTCTGCCAAAATCACCCTCCAGCCATCAAGACTGACCCCAGGACTTTTATTGTCATCAAAACCTACAACACACCTGGTCTGTCTCGCCTCACTGTCATCAAACACAACGTGTGTGGCTGTCCCCACACAAAACTCCCCCCACACTTTGCTGGGTGTGTCCAAGTGTTGACACTTGCCACATGGACAAGTGCCCTTGTTGTCACTCTCTGTGTACTTGTCCACACTCCACACCCTCCCCGTCCCTGTCTTCAATACGTCACTTCCTCTGGTGTTATAAAATGGATACTGACCACTGAAGCATGGAACAGACTTTGGTCTCTCTAGACTGGTGTACTTGACCTTTATCAGGACCGTTAGGGCAGACAAAGCTTTGATTAGCTCCAACAGGATGACGTCACGACAACGTGAGGGGAGATGACCCAAGTTAAAATCATTAACAGGTATAAAGTTGACATGACCTGGATTCTTCTTACAACCTGTATAGTGCTTGTGTAAGTCAGCTTCACCTCCATAGCAGATCTCAGTTTCATGCTGTCCTGGAGAGATACAAGTGGCGATAATTAATTGAAAGAAACGTTGAGCAGTAATCAAATAAATTACATAGTATGGCACAAAGGGAGATCATTTATAATATCAAAACATCGCTATTGAAAATATTTCCTACCTAAAAATATCTTACCTGGTATAAAGACAGGTTCGCTTTGTGTTTCATCCATGTTTAGAATTTTACTTTCTGTAATCTGAAAATAAATTAGAATTGATTACAGAGCTGATGAATAATGGAATAATGGTATACAATAATGTTAGCTAGTCCCCCACCCCTTCTAAACACACTACATGTTACTTGAGAAGCAGGCTTGACAGTATATGTATATTTACTTTATTTTGAAAACTCTATGACACATCTCACACGTTATTTAAATTATATCAAACTGTGAGACATGTTACTCTTGATTTAGTTTTAATAATTTGAGTATTTTTTAAAATTAAAACTTAGGAGTTAAACAATATAACCGTTCTATAAATTAACAATTAATTACTTTTTATGTGTTCCAATTATTTTAAATTATTAAGTAAAATTGTACTTAAATGTTAGGTGATTAGTGAGGCACATAGTTTAAAACGTTTGATTACTGGAATATGAAATGTTTGCAGGTTTTGCTGGTACAATACATTGTATGCCATTCAACAATTTAAAATATTTGAAATGATTTTCTGAGTGATCAGTATTCAAAGTATGTATAAATGTTTAAGTCCAGCTTTATTAATTAAAAAAATTAGTTTTCACAACAGATACAGAAGCTCTTGTCACCAGCATACCACCACTCACTAATTACGTCATCTGTTTATGCTGTAAAACTTATTTTTTAAAATTTTAAAATTCAAACATTCAAAATTCTACTTCAAAATCATTGTGTTTATTGTCCTGATTTTTCTTACTGAATGCTATATTTCTTCACTAACTCTTAAACTGAAGAATAAAAATGTAAACATGTAAAGATATACGAAGGGGCAAAATATATTAAGAAACAGTTTTAAATTTATTTAACTTAAGTAAAAAAAAAAATTAACCATATTTTAAAGTATTTTTAAAAATCAGGTTTTAATATTAATGAAATTCTCATTTTTAATGCCAAATATCTAAATATGCACTATGGAATAATGTATAAGCTTACCATTGACCTAGCTTTATAGTGACATATGAGGCAACCATTTGTTGTCTCAGTTTTTGGCTGAACTTGTGATGTCTGATGTTGGCTGAGCTTGTGATGTCTGAAGTTGGCTGAGCTTGTGATGTCTGATGCTGGCTGAGCTTGTGATGTCTGATGTTGGCTGAGCTTGTGATGTCTGATGTTGGCTGAGCTTGTGATGTCTGATGTTGGCTGAGCTTGTGATGTCTGATGTTGGCTGAGCTTGTGATGTCTGAAGTTGGCTGAGCTTGTGATGTCTGAAGTTGGCTGAGCTTGTGATGTCTGATGTTGGCTGAGCTTGTGATGTCTGATGTTGGCTGAGCTTGTGATGTCTGATGTTGGCTGAGCTTGTGATGTCTGATGTTGGCTGAGCTTGTGATGTCTGATGTTGGCTGAGCTTGTGATGTCTGAAGTTGGCTGAGCTTGTGATGTCTGATGTTGGCTGAGCTTGTGATGTCTGATGTTGGCTGAGCTTGTGATGTCTGATGTTGGCTGAGCTTGTGATGTCTGATGTTGGCTGAGCTTGTGATGTCTGATGTTGGCTGAGCTTGTGATGTCTGATGTTGGCTGAGCTTGTGATGTCTGATGTTGGCTGAGCTTGTGATGTCTGATGTTGGCTGAGCTTGTGATGTCTGATGTTGGCTGAGCTTGTGATGTCTGATGTTGGCTGAGCTTGTGATGTCTGATGTTGGCTGAGCTTGTGATGTCTGATGTTGGCTGAGCTTGTGATGTCTGATGTTGGCTGAGCTTGTGATGTCTGATGTTGGCTGAGCTTGTGATGTCTGATGTTGGCTGAGCTTGTGATGTCTGATGTTGGCTCAGCTTGTGACCTGAAACACTCAGTCAAAAACTTTTGCATGGGTCCTCAAATAATTTATTTAGTTTCATGACATGAAAATACATGACAGTAGAAAATGTAGTACACTGGATTGAAATGAGTGGAAATATAATGATATTGTCTTTATTAATGAATGTTGTATTTTAGAAGTTTTTTTTTTTCATCAATGAATAGACAAATGCATCGAGTTAGTTTTTGTTGAATCAACTATATCCTAGTCGAATGGTAATCCAGGTGACTTTATTTAGCGTCTAACATTAAAGTACAGAAATTAAAATATAAAATATTTTAATTACAGCACACAGAATTATTTTATCTGACTTAAACAAAGTACATTTCATCTTGAAAAGTTAGTAACTATGTTAGAAATGTGATTACATTTATTTAATTAACAATGCTGACTAAAATATTAAATGGCTTTAATTGTATTTGATTTTCATAAGCAGTGATTCTTCAAGACTTTTATTCTTCGGGGGTGGGGGGGAGGGGTGGTGCGGATTAAAATGTCTGGGGGAGGGGGCGGACACTGTTAAAAGTAAATATTTTCTCTATTTTTTTTTTGTTGGGGGGGGGGGGCGGTAGACTTTTTTCAGGGGGTCAGAGCCCTCCCCCCCCCCCCCCCCGAAGAGATGTCTGGAAGAAACTCTGTTCATAAGCTAATAAAATATTGTGTAAAAATACCAGCCACTTTACAGCCAAAATGTATAAGTTTAAGACAAATGAATTATCTACTTCATAATAAACTTTTGCAACCAAAATAAACATTTGTCACCTACACTGGTATAACTTATGAACTAATATAGGATTTTTTTTCTAGGTTTAGATCTTGAATCTAGTTTAATTATACATAAAGTAAAATATGTGCATGAGTTCTACTGAATGATAAAATATGATACTCAATTCTGCTGTTTCTGAAGTCATAAATATCGAATATAGAGTTTAGCCTACATTTCGACTACTGCGTGACGATGGCAGTGATTATCACTTGAAAATATTTTATTGCTAAGTTTTAATATCGAATTTCAAAACTATTCTATATTCATGTTTTAGAAATCTAATATTTAAATTAGTCACAAGCTTTTTTTGTGTATTTTACTTAGGCCCTATTTACTGTTGCTGAAAGCAACATTTTATAATAGGAAATTGCAAGTAGAGTATTCATCCGACTTTGGATTAATTATTTAATTTATGCCATAACGATTTAAGTTAATATATTCATATCAAATTTGCCACATTTGAATTTCTTTTATAATTTGTCATAAAGTTAATACTTTTCTCTTTGTCCGAGGCAAAATATATAGGCCCCTATTTCAAATAAACAAATATTTAGATATCACTGACTATATATATATATATATATATATATATATATATATATATATATATATATATATATATATATATGTTGGGAGATTGCGAGACGCGAAAAGCGAAATGGCGAGAAGATAATGCGAGACACCTGCGGAATTAAGGGAAAATAGCGAGACACTTTTTGCGAAAAAAAAAAGGTTTTTTTTTCGTGCTTTTCTCATCTTTATTGATTTAAATTATTTTTTTTTGTTTTAAAATAAACAAGCATTTAGCCATACCCTTTAACGCGAGTGTTGTATGTCGTTATTTTTTATCTAGATTTTATTATATAGATAGATAGATACTAAGACAATTTATTTAAAGATACTAAGAAGATCTATTTAAAAATCCTAACTTCGTTGCTGTGCTACTGTTATCGCCCGCTCTCGTTAGCGAGAGGAAATCCCGTCTCTGTCAGCATTAATTTAAAAAATCTAGCCCGCTCATGTTTATACAAAATTTCTATGCAAAAATAGAAAATATGTTTCCGGCGGCAGCGGATCCGGGCACGGTGATCTTCAAAGACGGTAAATCAGACGGCCATTATATTAAAACCATTTTAGGTTACATCTCTTATGAAATTGTTGATTTAATTAAACTAAATTAACTTAACTAAATTTAACGACTAACATATATAGGCCTACATAAGCCCAAATTTAAACGGAAACTCAACAAATTGGAAGAAATTAGATTATATTTTACAGGACTGAATAAGAAATTGCTCGTGTTATTAATAGCTACATGAAACGTCCTTCCGGACATACCAATATAAAACTTATTTTAATGTTAGATACTCACACCTAAAACGTTCAGCTTATGGCTTTCAGGTATTATTGTCCCCAATGGTACAGGCAAATAGGCTACACTAACAGGGATGTATTATAAAGTCTATTTTCATTTTATTGGTTTTCCTTAATCACGTGACTTAATTTTAAGAATTAGTTTTCCCGGTCCTAAAAAAAGTAACTTAGCCTACATTTCTAAAGTACGCGAGAAAACATGTTTTCTAAAACATGAAAAGAGTTAATATCGATATCACGCCGTTTTTGTTTTAACGAAATTAATGAATATATTTCAATCCAATAATCAAGAATACACTTATGTGTGTGGGGGGCGATGTCAACAGATGTAGATAGTTATCACACGTGAAGACCGAAACATTCCCACAAGGAGTGTGACGTCATTTATACACGATCCGACCCTTCCCCGCCTCGTTAAACCAGCATAATATCTTATAAATGCCTTCATGAAAACTTTATAAAACAACAGCAATTCGCATTGAAATCGAGTTCTTAAAAAGCAAAGTACCATTAAATTTGAAATTTTGATAACAAGTTATTAACACCGGTAAAAACCTGTTGTTTAAACACGAGCACCTAAGTTTAAATTTCTGATTTACTATTTGATTAGGGATAAACGATGCGCTGTTTTGATAAGAAATTCCTCGAAATGTACCTGAAATACATCAGTCCATACAGAATGAGTTGGAACGGCCCACAGCCAACTCGTTATCTAATGGTTGTTTACAATAGCAACAACTCTTTTTAGTTTTAGATTATATATTGTACAGTATCGTACACAATCACACAACACATCAAAACATGTGCAGTGCCGTATTCATTATATATATATATATATATATATATATATATATATATATATATATATATATATATATATATATATATATATATATATATATATATATATATATATATGTAATGAATACGGCACTGCGGATGTTTTGATATATGTATATATATTTAATGTGTGTAATTTTGATAACATTGATTGTAAAGTCGGTATCTGTATGCCTGCTTACCCGTATGATTCGAATAATGTTAATAAAATTTAATTTTAATTAATGGTATACAATATGCAACATATTTTGAAAAACCTTTCAATCTATGAGCAAACAAAATAAAAAGACAGAAATAAGACGTTCCTAGACTACAGGAAAGTTAGGCAGCAAGCAAGTGCATTAAACTGACAGTGGTTTTGGTATTTGTGCCAAATGTCTCTAAAAGACCAGGAGATAATAGCATTTATTTCTTTAAAATAATCGTTCTGCAAATCTGATCTGACGGGTATCTGACACCTTACGATAATCGACTTTTCCCCATTTATTCCGAGGTTATTGAAACAGATGAACTCTACTGGACCTGCTCCGTGTGTCATAAGCACCAGCGTGAACATATGATGATGAGGATAGAGTCGGAAGTTGGCCAAGACAAATTATTATTAAAAATCCAACCACAATTTGTCTGACGACTTACACCAATGATAGAACAATGTTTAAACTATGGCACACACACCTCACACAGACTATGTTGAACCCCGCAGCATCACACTTGATGGCAGATATTGCACATCAACATCATCGATTTTAAAAGTATGTTTTAAAAATTCAATAGCATTAAGAAATTTAACCGCTACAAGTTCCAATCGTGATATATCATGTACTTAAAATAAATTGTTTACCAGTGAAACTGAGTACAAAAACAAAAAAAAAATGTTTTTCTGTCTCTGTCTTATTAGGATTTTTGTAGCTCAGTCTTGATGACCTGGACTATGCTGAAGACACTCATCACTTATACCCCACGGGCCACATCCAACAACAACAAAAATAATAAGGTAAAATGTATCACTCGTGTCGTAAATAGACGCTCTGATGAATACACACGCCGACCACTAGATAAGCGAATTTTCATCGGGCTATAGAGTAGATTGGCTTTTTAAAAGAAATAAGGCGTGTTTTTTTTCGCATCAGCTAAAGTAATACTATAGGCAGAGCTACAGGAGGAAAAGGTCAACATGTATAATAAACGTATCACTCTTTTCTTTGTTGCTCTCCATAATTCTCAGGAAATCTGCCGAACCACATACCAAAATTTTTGACAATGTTTAGCATCTAGAAGCATGTTTTCAGTTTTGTTTTACATCCGTATCATCTGTTTCTTCTTCTTCGTTCTTAATTGTAATGTTGGAACGTAATCCCCCCCCCCAACACAATTAAGTATTCGTGTCAACTTGTTTTGCGCCATATAGGCTGTTAATTTTTATTTCATCCTGGTTTCCTTTTTGGATTTGCTTGTGTAGTCTTTGACCAACCAAGAACAAATTACAAGGCAACAATTGTTTGATTTTGGAGTTGTCTCTCCTAGAAGAGTGGCTGTCCTCAGCTAACGAACCTCATCTGCCCGGGTGTTCGAACTCGTGCCTTTTCGGTTATATATATATATATATATATATATATATATATATATATGTATATATATATATATATATATATATATATATATATATATATATATATAATTTTTATATATCGGATAGACGACCTCCCTGTAGGGTGTGACTAAGCGTATCGCGGCTATCCTAGCACATTTGATTCATTGTCTGATGTGTTCTGCAGGGCGGTCATGGGTGATATTTAATTCATTGGTCAAACTTTACGAGACGCGCGCTAGGACGTCAGTGTGATGTAGTAACTCGAGGTGTTTTCTCAGCTTTGTACAACGTGCAGACTACTTTGTTGCTGTACAATGTGCAGACTACTTTGTCAGCTTTGTACAATGTGCAGACTACTTTGTTGCTGTACAATGTGCAGACTACTTTGTCAGCTTTGTACAATGTGCAGACTACTTTGTTGCTGTGCAATGTGCAGACTACTTTGTTGCTGTACAATGTGCAGACTACTTTGTCAATGTACAATGGGCAGACTACTTTGTCACTGTACAATGTGCAGACTACTTTGTTGCTGTGCAATGTGCAGACTACTTTGTTGCTGTGCAATGTGCAGACTACTTTGTTGCTTTACAATATGCAGACTACTTTGTTACTGTACAATGTGCAGACTACTTTGTCACCGACAATGTGCAGACTACTTTGTCACTGTACAATGTGCAGACTACTTTGTCACTGTACAATGTGCAGACTACTTTGTCACTGTACAATGTGCAGACTACTTTGTCACTGTACAATGTGCATACTACTTTGTCACTGTACAATGTGCAGACTACTTTGTGACTGTACCATTTGTGCAGACTACTTTGTCACTGTACCATTTGTGCAGACTACTTTGTCACTGTACCATTTGTGCAGACTACTTTGTCACTGTACCATGTGCAGACTACTTTGTCACTGTACAATGTGCAGACTACTTTGTCACTGTACAATGTGCAGACTACTTTGTTGCTGCACAATGTGCAGACTACTTTGTCACTGTACAACGTAAGGACTACTTTGTCAATGTACAATGTGCAGACTACTTTGTCACTGTACAATGTGCAGACTACTGTGTCACTGTACAATGTGCAGACTACTTTGTCACTGTACCATTTGTGCAGACTACTTTGTCACTGTACAATGTGCAGACTACTTTGTCACTGTACAATGTGCAGACTACTTTGTTACTGTGCAATGTGCAGACTACTTTGTCACTGTACAATGTGCAGACTACTTTGTCACTGTACAATGTGCATACTACTTTGTCACTGTACAACATGCAGACTACTTTGTCACTGTACAATGTGCAGACTACTTTGTGACTGTACCATTTGTGCAGACTACTTTGTCACTGTACAGTGTGCAGACTACTTTGTCACTGTACAATGTGCAGACTACTTTGTCACTGTACAATGTGCAGACTACTTTGTCACTGTACAATGTGCAGACTACTTTGTCACTGTACAATGTGTAGACTACTTTGTTGCTGTACAATGTGCAGACTACTTTGTTGCTGTAACCCCTATAGACAGATGGTGTTGTAAGACAATCGTCATCGGGAGAACCACCATCTGGTGTACGTGTGGGATTTTTGCATTCAGACACCTTACCACATCCTTTTTGATAAGATAATTTTTCTTTTTCATTTTTTAAAATGTCCCTGTCTTTAGTTTAAATATGCATATATAATTTTTGTGTCAAAAGCTTCAGAGAATTTAAGTAAAGTTATAGTTATATGCTGTTTAAAAGAGATCTTCAAATTAATACATAATGTAATAAGCCTAATCTGTCGTATATGGTACATGCAAATTGTCAATTTTATATCCAAGTTTTTACAAATTTAAGAAATTACAAAATTCAAACATAACTATCGTAATAGATGTCTCTTCGTTTCTAGCTGTATAATTTAAATATTTAATTTTGCAAAATGTGGGATAAGGCAGATAACTGTGTACAAAAAAGTATCATTATTTTTAATTGTTATTTCCCTTAGATCAAAGTCCGAGTTAGTGGCCATATTTCAAATAATAAATACAAATTGTAGCTGAGGTTAATTCAATTAGTAATAAAAGCAGATAGTGTTAGTTTTATTACTAATCCAAAATAAAAAAATAATCTATCATTTACTTTTCCCCAACAACTACATTAAGAGAGGGAAAGATGTGGGTAAATCTAACGGCTCTTCAATAACATACTATAAACATAATAAATTCAACAAATATTTAACTTACAAATCAACTTAATAGTTGTACCTTATTTAGACACTGTTACTATCAGCGAAGAAAATGTCTTCAGTTGAGGATTTATAACAATTAAACCTACGACATATCCTCTACTACTACTAGAAGCCATAGGCCGATGTTTTCAATCGAAGATAAGCATGTTGTCATTAAATGTGATGTGAGGATATTTAGTCACATCCCCTAGGTCCAGCCACACACGTTCAGTGTGTCAGAGAATCTCTTTCTATAATAGCGTACGTCAGAAGTAAATTATATCTTATGTACGTCTTTATGTATGTTACATTTGGTTCTAGGACATTAACCCCCACCCCTGTGAATTACCCCCTCCCCCTGGATATTCCACCCTCATTATCCTCAGGAGACATAACCCCCATGTCAATTACCGCATGAGAAATTAACCCCCGCCCCACCCTCCACCAAGATAGAATCCTGACCCTACCTGCAAAATTGTACCTATATTATCTTAATCCAAGCTTTAAGAAAAAGACCAAAACCTAGGTATTCACTTCAACAAAACCTAACACTAACCCTACACCTAGCGCTATCCCTAACCCTAGATGTACCTTAAGCTATAACCGGGGGGGATGTTCTACTGGGCGGGGGTAATGTTTCGGGAATATCCGAGAGTAATTAACGGGGGGGGGGGGGGTAATGCCCTGTTCCCGTTAAACTTCATATATGGATCATCTACAATATCTCAAAACAAAATTTGGTAGAGTTTACTGTCGGGTACACAACACATCAATATCACTTCACATTTGTGTACAAAAAGTCATAACTTCACTACGGGTATCTTAATCATGGACTAAACTGTAATTACATTGTGGGTTTTGTTACACAGTCGCGTTTTAGTTACAAACTTGACTGCCGACATTAAGTCAACAAACTTGACTGCCGACATTAAGTCATCAAACTTGACTGCTGACATTAAGTCAACAAACTTGACTGGCGACATTAATTCTCAGCTACAAACTTGACTGCCGACATTAAGTCAACAAACTTGACTGCCGTCATTAAGTCATCAAACTTGACTGGCGACATTAATTCTCAGCTACAAACTTGACTGCCGACATTAAGTCAACAAACTTGACTGCCGTCATTAAGTCATCAAACTTGACTGGCGACATTAAGTCTCAGCTACAAACTTGACTGCCGACATTAAGTCAACCAACTTGACTGCCGGCATTAAGTCATCAAACTTGACTGCCGACATTAACTTTCAGCTACAAACATGACTGCCGACATTAAGTCTCAGCCACAAACTTGACTTCCGACATTAAGACTCAGCTACAAACTTAACTGCCGATATTTCTCTTCACTACCATCGTGTTTTGTTTATCATCAACACAAAACATTAAGATTATTAACGATAACAAAATGAATGAAAGAAACTTTGAAATCTTCTAAAACTTTATTGACAGCCATACAAACAGTTGATTAATTATTGAAAGAAAAATGTTCAAATAAAATCCACAAAGTTCGTACAGATTAATCTTAATGATTAATTAATAAGCAACAAAATGCATGTTTTGAGTAATTAACATTTGTTTATAATTTTGTTTATATGTCTAACAACTCTAAACAAATGACGTGAAAGTAACTAAATCATTTATTTCTTGTGTTCACCAGAATATAAAGTTGCTGATGAAGACATTAAAGTCTTGACACACACACACGTTTAATGGAGGGAGCCGCCGTTTTGTTTGTTTACATTAGACAAGGGGAGAGAACTAACAGTTACATTAGATAAGGGGAGAGAACCAACAGTTACATTAGGTAAGAGGAGAGAACCAACAGTTACATTAAACAAGGGGAGAGAACCAACAGTTACAGATAGATCACAACCACACATTCTCCCCACTATAATTTCCTTCAGAGTTTGATCCACTGTGGTAACGTGAGGGGAGATGAGCTATGTTAAAATCATTAACAGGTATAAATTTTTTATGACCTGGATTCTTCTTACAGCCGGTATAGTGCTTGTGTAAGTCAGCTTCACCTCCATAGCAGATCTCGGCTTCATGATGTCCTGGAGATTTACAAGGGGAGATAATTTATTGAAAGAAAAGTTGAGCAGTTAACTAATAAACAAAGTATGGCAGAAAGGGAGATCATTTATAATATTAAAACATCACTATAGAAAATATTTCCTAACTAAAAATATCTTACCTGGTATAAAGACAGGTTCACTTTGTGTTTCAGCCATGTTTAGAATTTTACTTTCTGTAATCTGAAAATAAATTAAAATTGATTGCAGAGCATAAAAATAATGGAATAATGTATGCAATAATGTCAGCTAGCCCCCCCCCCCCCCCCACACCCTCTAAACACACTTATATGTTACAAAATCAGACCGAGAAGCAGGCTTGACAGTATATGTATATTTACTTTATTTTAAAAACTCTATGACACATCTCATATATTATTTAACTTATATCAAACTGTGAGACATGTTACTCTTGATTTAGTTATAACAATTTGAGTATTTTTAAAAATTAAAACTTAGGAGTTAATCAATATAAAAGTTCTATAAATCAACAATTACCAGGTTCACTTTGTGTTTCAGCCATGTTTAGAATTGTACTTTCTGTAATCTGAAAATAAATTAGAATTAATTACACAGCCTATGAATGATGTAAGCAGTATGGTCAGCTAGTCCCGCCTCCCCCCCCCTCTCAACACACTTATATGTTACAAAATCAGATTGAGAAGCAGGCTTGAGAGTATATATTACTCTATTTTAAAAACTCTTTGACACTTCTCATATAATATTTAACTTATATGACAAGTTACTCTTGATTTAGTTACATAAATTTGAGTATTTTTCAAAAATAAAACTTAACAATTACTTTTTATTTGTGTCGTTTTAAATTATTAAGTACACTTAAATATTAGGTGATTAGTTAGGACATTTTTAAAAAAAAACTTTGATAACTGGTATATAAAATGTTTGCAAGTTTTGCTGGTACAACACTTTTTATGCCATTCAACAATTAAAAATGTTTGAAATGATTCTTTGAGTATTCTATTTAAAATGTTAATAAATTGTTTAAGTTTAGATTGATTAATTAAAAGAAATTAGTTTTTACAACAGATACAGATGCTCTTTTCATCAGCTTACCACCACTCACTAATTACGTCATGCTGTAAAGCTTATTTTAAAATTCTCACCTTCAAATTCCACTATAAAATCCGTGTGTGTATTGCCTGATTTTTCGTTCTGAAGTCTTTATTTCTTTACTACCTGTTAAACAGAAGGATACAAATTTAAACTTGTAAAATATACATAGGGTCAAAATATAGAAGGTGAAAATAATTTTAAATTTGTTTAACTAAAGTAGAAGAATTAACAAAAAAATTAAGTATGTATAAAAATCAGGTTTTAAAATTAATGGAATTCTCATTTATATCTAAATATCTAAATATACACAATGGAATAAAGTATAAATTTACCATTTGACACATTAGGCACCCATAGGTTGTGTCTGATGTTGGCTGAGCTTGTGATGTCTGATGTTGGCTGAGCTTGTGATGTCTGATGTTGGCTGAGCTTGTGATGTCTGATGTTGGCTGAGCTTGTGATGTCTGAAGTTGGCTGAGCTTGTGATGTCTGATGTTGTCTGAGCTTGTGATGTCTGATGTTGGCTGAGCTTGTAATGTCTGATGTTGGCTGAGCCTGTGATGTCTGATGTTGGCTGAGCTTGTGATGTCTGATGTTGTCTGAGCTTGTGATGTCTGATGTTGGCTGAGCATGTGATGTCTGATGTTGGCTGAGCTTGTGATGTCTGATGTAGGCTGAGCTTCTGATGTCTTTATTGGCTCAGCTTGTGATTTCTGATGTTGGCTGAGCTTGTGACCTGTAACACCCAGTCAAATACTTTTTCAAGGGTCCTCAAATAATTTATTTAGCTTTATGACATGAAAATACATGAAAGTAGAAAATGTATTACAATGGATTGAAATATGTAAAAGTATGATGATAGTGTCGTTATTAATGATTCTTGTATTTTAAAAGGCATTTTGTTGTGTCTTTAAAGAATGGACAAATGCCTTGAGTTAAAATATATATATCCTAGGCGAATGGTAAAATAGTTGAGTTTATATAATGTCTAACATTAAATGTATTAGAAATTAAATTTCAATATTTTAATTACAGCACACATAGTTATTTTCTCTTACTTTACCAAATTACATTTTCCTCTTAAAAAGATAAAAAAAACTACTTACGTCAGAAATGCAACTAAATTTATTTGATTAATAATGCTGACTAAAATATTATATGGCTTTAATTGTATTTGGTATTCATATGCTAATGTAATATTGTATACAAATACAGACACATCACAACCAAGAGCATTTAGTTTTTGAAGTTTAAGACAAATGAATTATACACCTTATAATCAATTTCTGCTACCAAAATATACATTTCTATAATCTTCTTCCATATTTTGGGACATATTTTTATGAATTTTCAAATTGCGGGTCCATTAAAAACACTAGTTTAATGCCCCAAATTCACCAAAATTAAGTGAAATTTTGAAAATTCATAATAAATTATTTTGAAGATATGCACTTAAATTGTTTAGCTGAGTGCTCCAAAATATGGAAGAAAATATGGAAGAAGATTATGAATTCATTGTTTATTAAGGGGTTAGTTTTTTAAGATAGCCGTCGATGTCATGGTTACCAAGATTTTGTTCCACGAATCTTATATAGTGGAAATGCATATGCGGATGTATTTTAATAAAGCTGTAAAGAAATAACTGTTTTCTAACGAGTATTGAAAAAGTTTTTTTTACCGGAGTCTCCTCCCTTAAAAATCGTAATCATTGAGTGACAACTTTTGAAACTAAACTAGATTTAACGACTAACATTAGCCCAAATCTAAATGGAAACTCACAAAATTGGTTTTGATTATATTTGATAGTGACGGATTAAAAAATTGTACATTTTATTAAATGCTCTTTGAAGTGCTCTGGTTAATGTTCGACTCTCACAACTAAAAAGTTCAGCTTTTGGCTTTCAGATAACAAGATATATTTGCCCCCCCCCCCCCAATCCCCTATCATACAGGCACATAGGCTAAACTGAAAAGGAAATATAAAGTCTATTTTTAACTTATTGTTTTTCCATAATCACGTGACTTAGTTTTAAAAGTTAGTTTTCCCGTTTCTAAAAAAGAGATTGTAACATTTATATAGTAAGCGGAAATAACTTTTAAAAAAACACGCCATTTATTTGTTGTTTTAACGAATGTACTAACTAACAATAGATTTACGCTCGAATAATCTAGAATATACTTCAGGCTGTAGGGGCGATGTCAAAACATGTAGACAATATTCACATGACAACATAATTGTCATACAAAAATCTTCAGTGAAGTAAACCCTAAACTGACGTAACACCTAAACTAAAAAGTGCTATATTGGTTGGTTTTTAATACCGATTTCATTATCAACATTGACTATATTGATCCATATTGATTACAATTTACGAAAAATATAACAACACAATTTTAAAACACAAAATAACGACTAAAACTCACTTTTTAAAATGCAAATTATAGGCACACCCTCCTTAGTCAAACATCGTCATTAAAGTCCGAGTTCCCTCTATTCTCAATGAAAATTAGGTCAATTAAAAACGTTGCGCCACCTCACCCCCAATTTAACCCACTCCTAGAATAATTTTTTTTTCACAAAGATGACTGTTTTTTGTCAATTTTTCTGTCCATGCTTACAAAACTGACCCCCCAAGATGTGTACTATAACGTCACATTTACATATCCCACGTCTCCACTGTCTTGGCCCATACTCTCCCCTATTTTATGAGCGTCCCTATCTTTAAGATCTTTAAAGTAAAGTGCTTACCAAATAAAAACAACAGAACCGGGCTTCCCATCTATCAAAATTTTAACAGACCAAAACAAATAGAAACTTTCAACAAAAACTGACCTCTAACGCCGCTATCTTCAGCTCCAGACAAACTGTCTTTTGAGTTGCTTGGTCTACATGCTTAATGAACAGGATACTCACTAAAAAGCTAATTTTAACAACAGGGTTTTCCATAATCTAGTGTATTTAAAAACCCCGTTTCTTGTCTAGTTTTAAATTAATGTCAATCGGCTAAAGTATAAAAAATATTTGGTCCTCTTACTTGGCATTTTTCTTTGCAATGTTACTCCTAACGTGCAGACTTACTAAATCAATAACTAGATCTATAGATTAGATCTATATTGTAAATAGTCAATATAAAAACGGCTAATTTCAGTGTTGCTCTAGGAATATCTTCAAGCCACAAGCATATCGTAATAAAACAACAAACACACGTCCAATGTTTAATTTACCTATTTCAAAAAGTAGAGGTTTCTGTAGTTTTTAATGATTATTTTTTCTATGATTTTTAAAACGGTCTTATAGCTTTATTGAAAGTTGCTATGTCAAGAACTCATGATTCTAATATAGTGTACTAAATTTGTTTATATATCTATCGTATTAAAAAAGTTATGACGTTTCAAAAAAGTTAGTTTTTAGCTTTTTTTCAACACCCTAAGAGGTGCCATGTTTGAGAGGTTTTAATTGTAAAAGTTTATGTCACAAACACAATCTTTTGAACTCAACACAAACACACATACACAGAGAAAAGACTCATTTTTTTTTCAAACCTCAAAAATAAGTAGGCCTACATCATTTAAACTGGTTGCATTGGCATTGGCGTTTCTCACTTTTCGATAAAATTAAAAAGGGAAGTAAAAAAAACACAGATTTTGTACTTTTTGAAAACAGCACAAAAAAAGGTCCAACAAAAGATCAAACCTAGATTAATATATCAGAATGTAGGGGAACAACGCTTCTTTGAATTTAAGTAATATGTATGCCTATAACATGTATGTTTGAAACACACATTTGATAAGAAGAGTTCAGGGGTTCACAATCTGTCGAAAATGCATCTTTTCCAAAAAAAAATAAATTAAAAATACATTATGACACTTACAGTAGATCTGGGTTCATAGAAATAAATAATAACCATAGTTCTTAACAGGTAAACATTCTTTGTGTCAGTGACTAATTTGTTAGCGATCCAATGGTGGCTGGAACATTGCTAGGGTCACATAAAGAAAATATTTTTGTTGAAATAATTACTAGTCTCTAGAACCAGTAGTACATTTAAAAGTAAGAACATTTATTTAGAATGCCTCAGTCGATGTATCTTTATGTTATAAATATGTATTCATAAATAGCTGGTTCAACATTTTTTGCGATATGGTAGGGCTACACCAAAATACACTTGTCGTTCTTCACAACTATAACCTGTAAATATGCAATCAATGACCACAATAAACGGTCAACATAATTTAGAGGACGTAACAAGGTTATTTTCGTAGACAATGGCTATATTCTTTTAAAGGACTTTTATAACGGTTTAATTTCCAAGCTGACTGCAAAGTGTAAATGCATTGGCACTCGTGCACTGATCATTAATATATATGTAAATTGTAATAACTGTAGTAAAGATATCGCTTACCCCCCCCCCCCCCCCATTCCAGGTAAGTGTTGGAGGCATTAACAAAACATCTACTCAAAATGAAATTAAAGAACACACTCACAAATCGATTCTTTTGCAAATGTAAAATATTTTAAGCTACACATCATGTACTAGTTAGTTTAAAATCCAAATCATCCATGAACTTAGCTGTGTTTTATACTTTAAACTATACCCATATATTGTTGACACTGGCGACGAAATATACGATCACGTGACCTTTTACATTTAACCTATAAAAATATTCAGGTATTCTAAAAAGATTGGAAAAATATGTTGTAATTAATTTTCAAAGTACCCTCTGTCAGAAAAGACAAAAATATTTGAACTAAGCAATCAGAACAAAAATTAGACTCTGATACAAAGTGAGGAGGGGTTTAGCACATCGGACGAAGCTGAAAAATTACGTGGAAGTCTAATCATTGAACGGCGTTATAGCTTTAACAATAAGCATATACTGAAGAAATAAACAATAAATAACTAGACCAGTGGTTCCCAACCTTTTTTGAGTGGCGACCCCCTTTCATATAACGTAAGTGACCCGCGACCCCCATATAAGTAACAAATCGAAATTAGAAAAGAAAATAATAAGCACTAAATTAATATTTTCTAGTAGACTTTAAATATGAATTATTCTTGATAACTGTTTTAATACGATGAGCAAAATTACATGCTATTAACAAGCATTAACAAGCGTTAACAATTAAATTTTGCAAATTTAAAAATTCATCTTGGTATTCATCGGCAATGCTGGTAACATCAAGGAAAGTAGAGAAAGGGTGACTATGCAGATTCTTCCTCTTTCAGCTCGGGGAAAATAACGCCGCAGTTCGTTGTCAAGAGATTCAATATGCACAGAATTCTTTCAAAATTTTATCTATCACACCACACTGCAGAGTTTCTCAAACATGGCAGTATTTCAAATATTTATTTTTCCTCGCCAATTTTGCAGCTTTGATGAAAATGCCAAGAGATTACCATGAAAAGAGATAATATTCGTTCCTTTATCAGGTTAAGCTTATGTTGATGTTCGAATATATTTGCTAGGTATGATACTCTCTCCAACCACACCATGTCGTTAAAGTATATCAAAAGAATTTGTTTCCTTGCACTTCCAAGAACATCTTGATTTCATCTTTCAATTAAAAAAACACGATTGACATTTCCTATTCTCAGCCAGCGTACTGAAACATGTCGCACCATCCGTACAAGCCCCACAGCCGTTTTCCCATTTTAATCCTTCAGTTTCAAAAAACGTATTTATTTTCTCCATGATATCTTCACAAAACATCAACTCTTATTTGCAAACATCTGAATGAATATATTTCACAAAGACAAGCAACTGCGAACACGAACTCAACGTCTGTCGATTCGTCAACTTGAAATCAAACAATGGTAAAAGCTTGATTTCAATCTAAATTTGTCTTTTAACATAAGCCGCTGCATAGTATTATTAGACAGAGATATTTGTTGCATCTTTACTGCAATGGAATCCCCAAGAATTAATTTTACCATCTTCAGCATACATTGTTTGATGAGATTTTCTCCTTTGTGTGAAAGTTTTTTTTTGCTTGGCAATTTCTAATACTACTTCATATGATGCATGCACTAATGCTGTGTTTTCTTGGTGAAATGAAAGATGGGTCAAATCACTTTCTCGACTGCCGTTGAAAAATCATCTCGGTGATAGTTTTCAAACGGTAAATGATATACATTGTGTAATATCAATAACTATAAAACATTACTCATAATTATAGGGCTTAAGTCAACTTTTAATGGTACCAAGCTTACTATACGAGCACTTTTTATTATAGAAACTATGACGTGAAAACCTACTATATTTTGGCGACTGGGCGGAAACGGCGTTTTTACGTCCGTTTGACATACCTACAATAAGCAACAAATGTCATTATCAAACAAGCCAAACTTAACAAACACATATCCGATCTGTTAGTCAAACCAAACTCAACAAACATATATCCAATATGTCAGAGAAATTAAAACTGACCAAACACAAATGATTTGACATTTTAATCCATGTAAAGGAGAACAAATCTAATTCTATAAAGCCAGGCTTATAGAAAGCATAAGAAATGTTAACATCAACTTGTGCTTGAAGCAACATCCAATTACAGGTAAACTATCACACCTACACCTAACATTATTTACAATTATTTGCATGATGGAATCCTGAATAAAGGACAGAAAAAAACTTCGTATCCACAATTTCAATTTTTTTAGTTACACAGAGTTTCTACATTTAACGTCTGGCACGTATAGTGTCTTTAATTAAGTCAAACTTAACTTAGGTGAAGATAATTGATTTTAATTAGCTCTAATGGTAGAGTACTTGATGGTCAAATTTTTAACACCAAATTTTGTTTTCAAATCAAAGCACAGGTTAAATTTGATCATGAGTGACAGGATCAAAGCAATAAAAGTCTCCGGCCCATCTTCTGATATTTTAAAATGTATCAACAGATAGCCCAGCATTTCTTTAGTCAGCAGATCTTTCTTCATGAAATCTCTTTTCGTTTTATCAAAAGAGTTTTCCCTGATGGACAAAGTTTCTCCGATGGTTTTATCGTAGTAGACGACGTCCTGGAAGTCGAGCCTGAAGATGTTTATGTATTCAGATTACAGAGGGCAAGGGTCACCAAGTATAATACTCATAAACGGGAACAAAATGTTGTGACAATATTCAATAACAAAATCCATGCTTCCATTTATATTTATTTCAAAATTGAATGATTCTCACATCAGACAGGCTAGCCTGTTGATCCCTAGATTTCCATTTGGATTTGTCTGTGGATAAAAAAGCAAGCGTTCTATATCATACATAAAACCACATTACACACTGTAAAGCCTTTGTTTATTTCAGGCATTTCTTCGGGCGTGGGTGGGGCACTGCAGCTCAAATTATAATTTATCATAACAAATTATAATGTATATAGAAAATATATACAATTACCAGTAAAATATACAAAGTATTATAAATTGGTCTTTAGTTATGGCAGACAAAACTTACAATAAAACTAGGAGACTAAAGCTAATAAAATACTTCATTCTCAACACTACAGCGTAACAATTCTATCCACAACTTTAAAATATGTTACACATAACAATTCTATCCACAACATTAAAATATGTTACACATAACAATTATATCCACAACTTTAAAATATGTTACACATAACAATTCTATCCACAACACTGAAGCTAGTTCAATCATATCCTTCAACACAAGCTCCTCTATCCTAGCATGTAAACACTGAACACTTCCTGCTTGATAAGATTTTTTTTTCTTGATTTAAATTTTCATTTCTTTAGTTCAAACGGGCAAATACAATTTTCATATCAAAAGTTTTATTTTAAAAATATTTTAATTGCTATTTAAAACTTATCTTTTAATAGATACATACATAATAAGCCCTGTCGGAAGTAAATTTGCTTGTTGGTTTTATCAAGATACAAGCAAATTGTCTATTTTCTATCCACCTTTCTAACAATTACAGCAATTACGTCGTTATTTTCTGTTTATATCATCAAACCACACCTAATAGAATCTGGTGTTTTGCAGTAGAAGAATAGAGCCCTATCTTTAGAACCATTTTAAAACGTACATCGAATTTCTAGTTATAGCCAGAGCATTTTGAATTGCATATCTTATATATACAATAATCAGGAACATAATACTTCGTATCGATAAGTTAATTGTTGGCGTTCTATTTTAAAACTCTCTTAGCGTATTAGATCTCACTTCGTTTCTAGCTGTACAACATACAAATTTAATCAGAGTATCTCACAGGCTTTTTTTCGTGGGGGGAGGGGGGCCGAAAATTTTCTACCGCCTCCCTCCCCCCCCCCCCCCCCCCCCGGAACGAAATGAAATTTATATAATTTATATAGAAAATATATACTTTTAACAGTGTCCGCCTCCCCGAAAAAAGTCTACCGCCCCCCCCCCCCCACCCCCCGAAAATTTCAAGTGCCCCCCGGAGAGAAAAAGTCTGGAAGAAACACTGCATTCAATCAAGCAAAATATTTAATAAGGCAGGCAACTGTGTAGCAAAATGTATAATTATGTATTTTCATTGTTATTTCCCTTTGACCATAAACCAATGCAATTTTTTCAATTTATTCAAAAAACGGTAACAATTGTTGTAGGCACGAAGGCCTTTTTTCACATTGGCCGTTTAAACAAATAAAACAACAATTCAAAAACATCATTAATAAAAAAAAAAAAAAAAACAGCAGCAACATAGCACTAAAATGTGAAATAAAGAGATAATGTTACATAGTTATAATACAAAATGAGATAAGAAAAAAGAATATAATAGATGAATGAGAAATGTTTCAATGAGTCAGTTAGAGGTCATTAAATAATTATTGTTTTCGTTTAGATTTGAATATATTTTCAGTTCTAGATAGCTTTATTTTATTAGGAAAATCGTGCCACAAATTAGAACCAGAGTAGGCGAAGCTATGTTTTTGGAAAAAAGTTGTATATGGGAACGGTAAATTAAGACGACGATTTAATTTTATGTTAAAAGAAAATAGTTCTGATAAGTAAGAGGGGGCTATTTCGTGGAATATTTTATATAAAAAAATTGATTTAGTATATATTATCTTTTTATTTAATGGAAGTAATTTACTTGTAATAAAAGAATCCAGACTACTAGACAAGCACGTAACCAGTTTTATAGCATGTTTTGTAATGATAGAAGAGGACGCTGCTTAGTTATAAAGCTGCCGCTCCATACTACAGAAGCATAATCCAACCTAGATTGAATAAAAGCTTCATTAAAAAAACTAGCCTGCTCCTATAGTCATAGGAAAGTTCATTATCCTTGCTAGTTGAAAAGTTGTCTTTAATAAGGACATTCTTAGAAGATGGATATGACCGGACCAAGTGAGATTGTGATCTATAACCAATCCTAGGCATTTGTAACTATCAACCTGTTCAATGTTTGTGTTGTCTATAGTAATGCGTAATGAGGTGGATGGAAGACGAAGGCGTTTCTGAAGAGTTGTAATAATCATTGACTTATTTTTATCGGGGTGAAGTTTATTTTGTTACATTTTGTCCAAGTAGCAAGCTGATTGGCACATGTCTGAAGTTTGTAACCAATTTAGTCGTCATAATTCGAAATGGAAAAATAATCAATCCTTCTTTTTTTCACCTCTTTACAACCACATACAGAAATAGGTGGAAGGAGGGTGGTTATCGTTATGGGTAATTATAACGATTATGCAATACTTCAAACTAAATAAATTCAACTAATATTTTACTTATAAGTTCACTATATAGATGCAGGGAAAGACAACATCTCATGTTATTTATACACGTCAGATACCATCAATGAACAGAGGCGTAGCGAGGGGGGGTGGAGAGTGCGGACCGCACAGGGAGACACCATTTAGGGGGGTGACACCAAGGCAAAAAAATAGCAAAATATAGAGAAAAATTAGAGGGGGGATGCCAAACCAAAGTTTGAGGGGGGGTACAATTTGTCGCTACGCCTCTGGGGATGACACCATTAAGTGCCGCAGCAGGTGACACCCGACCTCGCAACGCCACTGTCAACGAAGTGATTATCTAATGTCAATGAGGATCTATAAAAATTAAAATTACGACTGTCTACACATCACTTTTTACCCCTACCAATACGCTTTTGTTGCTTGGAAACAGGAAAGTAGATATTGCAAGCGATAAATTTAGCTACCGTAAATGTTATTCCTTTTGACTAGTGTCTTAAATAAATATGAGCTTGTCTGTTACAATTTAGTCCACATGAATGTAAAAAGATAGGCCGTTGTTTTCAATTGACTGCCGACATTAACTTGATTAAGTCTCAGCTACAAACTTGACTGCCGACATTAAGTCTCAGCTACAAACTTGACTGCCGACATTAAGTCTCAGCTGCAAACTTGACTGCCGACATTAAGTCTCAGCTACAAACTTGACTGCCGACATTAAGTCTCAGCGACAAACTTGACTGCCGACATTAAGTCTCAACTACAAACTTGACTGCCGACATTAAGTTTCAGCTGCAAACTTGACTGCCGACATTAAGTCTCAGCTACAAACTTGACTGCCGAAATTAAGTCTCAGCTACCAACTTGACTGTCGACATTAAGTCAGCTATAAACTTGACTGCCGACATTAAGTCTCAGCTACAAACTTGACTGCCGACATTAAGTCTCAGCTATAAACTTGACTGCCAACATTTTAAGCTACAGACATGACTGCCGACATTAAGTCCCAGCTACAAACTTGACTGCCGACATTAAGTCTCAGCTACAAACTTGACTGCCGACATTAAGTCTCAGCTACAAACTTGACTGCCGACATTAAGTCTCAGCTACAAACTGCCGACATTTTTCTTCACTAACATCGTGTTTTGTTTATCATCAACACTAAACATTACGATTATCAATGATAACAAAATGAATGAAAGAATCTTTGAAATATTCTAAACCTTTATTGACATCAATACAAACAGTTGATTAATTATTAAAGAAAAATGTACAAATGAAATCCACAAAGTTCATACAGATTAATCTTAATGATTAATTAATAAGCAACAAAATACATGTTTGCAGCAATAAACATTTGTTTATAACTTTGTTTAGGTGTCTAACAACTCTAAACAAATGATGTGAAAGAAACCAAACAATTTATTTCCTGTCTTCACCAGAATACAAAGTTGCTGATGAAGACATTTAAGTCTTGACACACACAAGTTTATTGAGCCGCCAATTTGTTTGTTTACATTAGACAAGGGGAGAGAACCAACAGTTACATTAGACAAGGGGAGAGAACCAACAGTTACATTAGACAAAGGGAGAGAACCAACAGAATCATTACACAACCGGGGATAATCACAAATTTCAGTGCACAAGGTGAGAGAACATACCCAATATTCCCATCCTCCCCACAATAATTTCCTACAGAGTTTGATCCACTGTGGGGATGTGATGACGACCCTTCATATCTCGGCATGTAGACACACGCTCCACTGGAGCCTGGACATGTACATGTTGTGTACGTGTATGTGTACTTGTCCATACCTTCCCTCTTATGTCTGTGTGTCCATTGTCCTACAGAGACCTGTTTAGGACAGCCATGAGGATGTGACACTATAACGGCCAACTTGTCCAAAACAAAAAATCTCCAGTATTTGTTTATAACGTTATCACGTAGATCAGTAACGATCCGCCATATCTGGTCCAGTTCATGAAATCTCTCGTATTTGTCCCTTACTTTCCCACATAGATCTTCAAAGTGCCAACGCATCTTGTCCAGTTCATCAACCAACTCTAAGTCACATGACACACATGTAAACACACACACGTCTCCCTCAATGTCTGCCCACTTCACCTCCCAGCCATCAAGACTGACCACTTGACTTTTATTGTCATCAAAACCTACAACACACCTGGTCTGTCTCGTCTCACTGACATCAAACACCACGTGTGCGGCTGTCTCCACAGTAACCTCCCCCCACACTTTGCTGGGTGTGTCCGAGTGTTGACACTTGCCACATGGACAAGTGCCCATGTTGTAACTCTCTGTGAACTTGAAAACACTCCTCACCCACCCTGTCCCTGTCCTCAACACGTCACTTCCTCTGGTGTTATAAAATGGATACTGACCACTGAAGCATGGAACAGACTTTGGTCTCTCTAGACTGGTGTACTTGACCTTTATCAGGACCGTTAGGGCAGACAAAGCTTTGATTAGCTCCAACATGATGACGTCACGGTAACGTGAGGGGAGATGACCCAAGTTAAAATCATTAACAGGTATAAAGTTGACATGACCTGGATTCTTCTTACAGCCGGTATAGTGCTTGTGTAAGTCAGCTTCACCTCCATAGCAGATCTCGGCTTCATGATGTCCTGGAGAGGTACAAAGGGAGATAATTTATTGAATGAAACTATAAACAGCAATATAATGAAATAAATAAACAGAATATTACAAAGGGAGGTAATTCATAATATTAAAACACTAATATTGAAAATATATTTTACACAAAATATCTTACCTGGTTCAAAGACTGTTTCACTTTGTGTTGTACCCATGTTTAGAAATAGTGTTAACTTTCTGTAATCAGAAAATAAATTGTAATTGATTACACAGCCTATGAATAATGTGTGCAATGATGTCAGCTATCCCCCCTATTGGATAAAAGATTAGAGTGAGAAGCATGCCTGACTGACAGTATATAAATATTTACTTTATTTTAAAAACTTTTGGCTTCATGTGGCCTGGAGAGGTACAAGGGGAGATAACTTATTGAAAGAAAAGTTGAGCAGTAATCTAATAAACATAGTATGGCACAAAGGGAGATCATTTATAATATCAAAACATCACTATTGAAAATATTTCCTACCTAAAAATATCTTACCTGGTATAAAGACAGGTTCAGTTTGTGTTTCAGCCATGTATAGACTTTTACTTTCTGTAATCTGAAAATAAATTTGAATTGATTACAGAGGATATGAATAATGGAATAATGTCAACAATAATGTCAGCGAGCCCCCCCCCCCCCTTCTAAACACACTTAAATGTTACAAAATCAGTGAGAAGCTGGCTAGACAGTATATGTATATTTCCTTTATTTTAAAAACTATATGACACATCTCATACATTATTTTAAATATTTATATCAAACTGTGAGACATGTTAACCTTGATTTAGTTACCATAATTTGAGTATTTTTTAAAATTAAAACTTAGGAGTTAAACAATATAACCGTTCTGCAAATTTACAATTACTTTTTATTTGTGTCAAGTGTTTTAAATTATTAAGTAAAATTGTACTTAAATGTTAGGTGATGAGTTAGGCACATATTTTAAAATCTTTGTTTACTGGTATATAAAATGTTTGCAGGTTTTGCTGGTACAATACATTTTATGCCATTCAACAATCAAAAATGTTTGAAATGATTCTCTGAGAGATGAATTTAAAATGAAAATTAATTGTTTAAATTTAAATTTATTAATTAAAAGTAATTAGTTTTCACAACAGATACATATGATCTTGTCACCAGCATACCACCACTCATCTGGTTATGCTATAAAGCTTATTTTAAAATTCTAACCTTCAGAATTCCACAATAAAATCCTAGTGTGTATTGCCCTGATTGATTATTGCGCATGGTTGCACTCATCGTGGAGAGCTGTAAAATAGTATGTAGGTAGAGAAAATTTTTTGTTTTAAGACAGACTGTTAATCACACATTTATTTAAAGACGTTAATTAATTTATTGATTTATTCATAGTTAAATTAACCGTATTTTTTTAAAAATGTTAATACTTTGAATAAACTTTGTTGGGATAGTGACGTCCCTTGATGTGTTTACTTTTTAGTACAATAAAAATGGCGGACTCCATCATAGACTTTGTGGCCCATTCAAAAGTTTAACGCGTTACAAAGCTAATTTTCTGCCGGCTATAACTTAAACAATACGTCCGTTTGCTGTATTTATTACGTTCCAACACTTATATCAATTTTCAACTGTCTTTTTTATTTAGTTTTACGATAAATTTCTCTAGATCTAAAGATCAGCTATCGAAGGAAAGTTATGAATCTAGCCTAGATCTAGATCTAAATCTAGCCTAGATGTAATGTAGGTCACTAGACTCAATGTAAATTCTAGATCTAGACTTAATGTAAATTCTACATCTAGAATCTATTTCAGGCCTTAATTATTTTATATAAATCTTTGTTTGGCTAATTTAAGATAAAATTTAATTTGAAAGTTAGTACTAGACTTAGATCTAGAATCTATGCGCGTAAATAAAGTTGCATAAGGAGACTCATTGTATAGTATAAAAATTCACTTGGGACGTCACGAGTAAATAGCTAAGATGGTAGCGTAGTCGGCTCTCATGCAGGTTGCACGGGTTCTAGACCAATATGTCAATGAAATTTTTTTTTCAATTTTTTTTTTAGATGTGAATGATAAAGTTGCCTATCTGAACTTGGCAAGATACAGGGCAGGTGAAGTAGAGTTCATCTGTTTCTTTGTCCTAAGCATATGAAAGGATAGTGTGGTCAGAGACAAGCTCGGCTGGAATCGTTTTTTAAACGATAAATACATGTTGTCTGAGACTTGGCGGGACACTGGGCAGGTGAAGTAGAGTTGAGTAGGTCACGTGTGACGTCAATATATGAAGGGATAGTCCGAAATCGGTGTTTTCGGTGTTTTTAAAAGATAAAAAAACATATTTTTGAATGTGGGGTCTGTTTTATGTGACGATAAGTGACAATGCAGTAGCGTACCGAGGAGGGGGGACGGTAGGGGAGGGGAGGCGGGGGGGAAGGGGAGGCGAGAGGGGAAGGGGGGGGCGGTGGGGGGACATATGTTGGGGCGCCAAAATGGTTTGGAAAAATAAATTGAAAGGTTGAGGGGGGTTCAAATCGAAAGTTTGAGTGGGGGGGGGGGGGTGCACATCAAAAGTTTGACGGGGGGGGGGGGGGGGGTTCAAATCGAAAACTTTGTCCCCGGGCGCCGGGAAGGGTCGCTAAGCCTCTGAGTGACAGACGTGTTGTTTTTTGATGGATGACCCCCGAAACCCACAGTTATCTAACGGATGACGGGTATTCTAGTTTATATTTAAATATCTAAATATGCAAAATGGAATAATGTATAAACTTACCATTTGACCTAACTGTGTAGTGACATATTAGGCACCCATTTGTTTTGTCTGATGTTGGCTGAGCTTGTGATGTTTGATGTTGGCTGAGCTTGTGGCCTGTAACACCCAGTCAAAAACTTTTGCAAGGGTCATCAAATAATTTATTTAGTTTTATGACATAGAAATACATGAAAGTAGAAAATGTATAACAATGAACAGAAATATGTGAAAACAAAATGATAGTGTCTTTATTAATGATTCGTGTATTTTAAAAGGAATTTTTTTTTGTTTCATTGAAGAATAGACAAATGCCTTGAGTTAGAATTTTGTTATGGAATCAGCTATACATATCCAAGTCGAATGGAAAAATAGTTGAGTTTATATAACGTCTAACATTAAATGAATTAGAAATTAAATGTCAATATTTTAATTACAGCACACATAAATATTTTATTTTACTTTACCAAATTACATTTTTCTCTTGAAAAGTTAGAAAACTACTTTGGTCAGAAATGCGACTGAATTTATTTGATCAATAATGTTAACTAACATATGAAATAGCTCTAATTGTATTAGACATGTATAAGCTTATATATAATTTTGTACAAATACCAGACACTTCGCAACCAAGAACATTTTGTTTTTGAAGTATAAGACAAATGAATTATACACCCTATAATCAATTTCTGCTACCAAAATAAACATTAAAATATAGATCTACATGTCTATTCTACAATGATATAACTGACAATCTAATATAGGAATGTTTTTTTCTATTTGAAATTATTTTAGGTGGTAATTTTTAACTTGAGATTTCAAGAAAATGTTTAAAAAGAAAGTAAAGTTTTCCTTTTGAAAATGACAGTCAACAAGGCAGAGGAAGTAGAGTTAACTGATTATGTGGTTTCAGCAGAAGATATATCAGTTCTATGCCTAGCCAGGGGTGGACTGGCCCACTCGTCTACATAGATATATCCCAGTGGGTCCCCAGAAAATAAATCTTGGTGCTTTAAATAATTAGTCTAATTAAATTTTAAAATTTAAAAATGTTTAAATTTTAAAAAATAATAATTTGTTGATATTTCTTCATTTACCATTTACATTCCTTCCTATCAATACATAATATTTAGACCTAGAATAGATCTAGATCTTAAGTATTATTAAAAAATATTAGGCCTAAGGCTAATCCTAAGCATCAAAATAAATTCAAACTCCATTCGACAATGTAGACTCTAGTTACACTCTAGTAGTAGTCTAGTACTAGTAGTATTGCTTACATTTACAACAAACGGCGATTCTATTCTAATGTTAGTTCGGAGTATGGATCTAGATATAGATCTATACACTAGATTCTAGATCTAGAGCTTGATCTTAATAATAACTCTTGATCTAGATCTAGATAAGAAATAAAAGTAAAATAGTATAGATCTAGATCTAGATTATAGACTAGATCTAGATCTAGATTTAGAGTGCACGACGTCTGCTGAATGATGAAATAAGAGCCTCAATTCTGCTGTTGTTGAGGTCATAAATATCGAATATAGAGTTTAGCCAACATTTCGACTACTGCGCGACAGTCATTATCACTTGAAAATATTTTATTGCTATGTTTTAATATCAAATTTCAAATCTAATCTATATTCATGTTTTAAAATCTAATATTTAAATTAAGCACAAGCTTTTTTGTGTGTATTTTACTCATTTACTGTTGCTGAACGCAAAGTTTTATAATAGGAAATTACAAGTAGAGTATTTATCCGACTTTGGATTAATTATTAAGCGGAGTAAAACTATCGATACTGTTGTAACTATGCCAGAGTTTTCATAAGTTTTAAGCTAATATATTTATATTGAAGAAAAATTATTATGTGAATTAAAATTCCATTATATTAAAATTAATTTTAGGTTACATCTCTTATTAAGTTGTTGATTTAATTAAGTACCGTAATAAGCGAATGACGACTGTAGAAACTAAATTAAATTTAACGACTAACATAGATACTTAAGCCCAAATTTAAACGGAAACTCGACAAATTGGTAGAAATTAGATTATATCTGACAGTGACGGATTAATTAAGACATTATACGTGTTATTAATTGCTATATGAAAAAGACATACACACATAAAACATATTTCAATGTTTGATACTCACAACTAAAAAGTTCAGCTTTTAGCTTTCATGTATGATTGTCCCCAATCATAGATATAAATAGGCTACACGGAGAGTTAAATATTATAGTCTATTTTTAACGTATTGGTTTTCCATATTCACGTGACTCAATTTTTAAAAATTGGCTTTCCCGGTTCTAAAAAAAAAGAAAAATATCCTCAAGTAGGGGAAAATAACTTTTTTTTCTAAAACATGTAAAGAGTTCATACCGATATCACGCAATTTTTTTTTTGTTTTTACGAATATGATAACAAAATATTTGAATCGATTCAATACACTTCAGGCTGTGGGTGCGATGTCAACAGATGTTGATAATTTTCACACATACAACAAGACTTCAGTGAAGATTTCCATAAAAGACGTCACGCTTTTTGCCTCCCTTCCCCCACAAAACGCTAGATTCTCCAACCCTAAAATGACGTAACACCTAAACTTACGACCCCCCCTCCCTCTTACTATATTTGTTATTTTTCAACACCGATTTGTTTATCAACTATTGTCTGAGCTCGGTCAACATTGACCATATTGATCACTATTTATTACAATTTACAAAAATTGGCTTTTTAAAACACAAAATAAAGACTAAACATCAATTTCACATTACTTTTTAAAACACAAAATAAAGACTAAACATCAATTTCACATTACTTTTTAAAACACAAAACAAAGACTAAACATAAATTTCACATTACTTTTTAAAACACAAAATAAAGACCAAACATCAATTTCACATTACTTTTTAAATCACAAAATAAAGACTAAACATCAATTTCACATTAGTTTTAAAATGTAAATTCTGGGTACACGCGCCCTAGTCACACATCGTCAATAAAGTCCGACCCGTGTCCCTTTTCTTCTCAATGAGTTTTAGGTCAAATCGACACATCCCCTTCCACCCACTCCAAGAATCATATTTTTTTTCCCACAAAGATGAATGTTTTCTGTTAACTTTTTTTTGTCAATGCTTACAAAACAGACCCCCAAAGAAATTCACATTTCCCACGTCTCCACCGTCTGAGCCCACTCGTCTGGGCGGATCTTTTTTATGAGCTTTCCCAGTAGACTAGACCTTAAGACACGACACGTTGTTTGTATGACCAAACGAACAACACAACTACAAAATATTTTTGTTAAATTATTTCAAGTCATGACAACACGTCAATTTTCCAGACATTTAAAATAAAATTCTTACCACATAAACACGACATACAACCGTGCTACACATCTATCAAACTTTTAACAGACCAAAACAAATAAAAACTTTCAACAAAAACTCACCTCTAACGCCACTATCTTCAGCTTCAGACAAACTGTCTTGTGAGTTGCTTGGTCTACTTGGTATAATGTACAGGATATTCCCTGAAATCTAATTTTAACCGGGGGCTTTCCAAAATCTACCGTATTGTAAAAACCCGTTTTTGTTTCTATTTTTAAATTAATGCTAATCGGGTAAACGTAAAGTATAACAACAAACGAGCGACCCGTGGTGTATTATAGGCTACGCCGCTATTTAGTTGTTTTATTTTCTACTTTTCAGTAATTCATAATTTGTGAATTCGACAGTACCAATGCTGCCACTGAAAATATTTGCTTTAAACCCTATACCCCCCCCCCCCCCCGTGAAGGCAGCCTCCTCTTAATTACCTCCTCCAAGTTTAAAATCGTTTCAAACAAAATTATCTGCCCCTAATGGCCGTCACTACACTAAACCCGGCTCCACGAATGTAAACATTTAGAGTGAACCATCGCTCACCAGGCCATGTGGGGGGGGGGGGGGTGGTAGTGATAGAGGAAGAACGGGGACTGTAAGGGCGCGCTTGCATCTTGTTTTCTAACGTCTCCAAGAAGAGAATTATATATATAGATATTTAGTCCTCTTACTTGAATTTTTCATTATGTTAGTCCTAACGTGCTGACTTACTAAATAAATACTAGATCTATATTGTAAATATTCGAAATAAAAACTGCTAATTTCAGTGTTGCTCTTAAAATATTTTCAAACCACAAACACATCGTACTATGTTCAATTTACCTGTTTCAATAAGCAACCCAAGTCATTTTCAGACAAACCAAACTCAACAAACACATATCCAATGTCAGACAAACCAAACTCAACAAACATATCCAATATCAGACAAACCAAACTCAACAAACATATCCAATATCAGACAAACCAAACTCAACAAACACATATCCAATGTCAGACAAACCAAACTCAACAAACACATATCCAATGTCAGACAAACCAAACCCAACAAACACATATCCAATGTCAGATAAACCAAACTCAACAAACACATATCCAATGTCAGATAAACCAAACTCAACAAACACATATCCAATCTGTCAGACAAGCCATCCCAGTAAACATACTCATATATCCAATATGTCAGAGAAATTAAAGCTGACCAAACACCAATGGTTTGACATTTTAATCCATGTAAAGGGTTTAGACACATGAGAACAAATCTAATTCTATAAAGCCAGGCTTGTAGAAAGCATAAAAATGTTAACATCAACTTGTGCTTGAAGCAACATCCAATTACAGGTAAACTATCACACCTAAACACCTGACTAACATTATTTACAATTATTTGCATGCTGGAATCATGAATAAAGGTAAAAAAAAAACTTAGTATCCACGATTTCAATTTTTTTTTAGGAGCCTTATAATTTTTTTAGGAGCGTGAATTAAAATATAAATCATGTTCATGTAGATTTTACACAGAAAGTCTGACATTTAAAGTCTGACACATGAAGTGTCTTAAATTAAGTCAAACTTAACTTAGGTAAAGATAATTGATATTAATTAACGTTAATGGTAGAGTACCTGATGATAAAAATATTTCAATAAAATATTGTTTTAGCTCAAGGTACTTTATATGAAGTTGTTGTCAATGTAGTCACCACACATGTACAACCTGTGTCACCATGGAGTGGTCACCACATACAGTTCTGTTTCATCACACAATGGTCACCACATACAGTTCTGTTTCATCACACAATGGTCACCACATACAGTTCTATATCACCACAAAATGGTCACCACATACAGTTCTGTTTAATCATAATAGGATTACTGTTATGTAGTAGATTTATATAACACAGGACTTGTGATAGAGTAAGACTCAAATGGTTGCCATATACAGTATTGTATATATTAAACCATTGTTAAATGTGTAAGAATTTGGTTCACTATCTAAGAAAATACTAAAAGGATAGCACAATTAATAAAATGAGCTTTAACTTGGCATAGTATTAAAGGTTCATTACCAGGTATTTAAGAAAATACTACAAGGGTGGCCTTGATTATAATTATAAAAAAAACTTATGCTGTAAAACAAGTCTCAAGCATTTATAATTTACATCAGGGGTCTCCAAACTACGGCCCGCGGGCCGTATGCGGCCCGCGAGGTTCTCTCATCCGGCCCTCGGAGATCTTTTTGTCCACGAAAAATAAATGTTTCTTGGAGGTGGCTGAGAAAAAATTCAAAACAAACTGAAAATGTAGCATTGAGTGCTAATACCATTAAAGTAAACGAGTAGACCGCTGCGTATCATACGCCGATATTTAGTTTTTTTTTTTCTACTTTTCAGTAATTTATAATTTGTGAATTCGACAGTACCAATTCTGCCACTGAAAATATTTGCTTAAAAACACTACCCCCCCCTTCCCCCCCCCCCCAACGTGAAAGCTGCCTCCTCTTAGTTACCTCCTCTAATTTTAAAATCGTTTCAAACTAAATTATCTGCCCCTAATAGCCGTCACCAAACCCGTCTCTATGATTGTAAAATGTAAACAGCATGAACCACAGCTCACCAGACCATGTGAGGGGGTGGGGGGTGGGGGGTGGTAGCGATAGAGAGGAAGAAAGGAGAGTTTAAGGCGCTTTTGCAGCTTGTTTTCTAACGGCTCCCAGAAGAGAATTATATATATAGATGTGACCAGTTGCCCAGCAAATGACCTCATTAAAGACAAGTTGAAATAACGGCGGGTGGGTTTTATAAGTATTTGCCCAAGGAAGATTTCCTAATATTAAAACTTTTGCATTAAAGCACCTTTCAAATTTCGGAACAACATACAAACTTTGTCAAGAATGAAGAAAGCCTACGTGACGAACAATTTGAGAACAAACTTGGACCTCGAGTGCGTTGTCGGTCCCCGAACGTATTTCTTTCAGACCTTATTTCTCGGTAGGGGGGCACTTGAAATGTGTATATTATATATATATATATATTCCGTTGGGGGCGAGGGTGGGGGGATGCGCCTCCGCGAAGAGATGCCTGGAAGAAACTCTGGCCCCCGAACTTATATTTGATAGCTAATGCGGCCCTCGGGCTGAAAACTTTGGAGACCCCTGATTTACATCATAAGTCTGACACTGTATTAGTAAACTAGAAGTCCAATATTTTGTCACATGACCCGGTTGTCACATGACCACAGTTGTCACATGACCACAGTTGTCACATGACCACTACAGCAGGTACATCAGGTCTGTGTAACAACAATAACAACAAATGGTAACCAGAAATGCCAGAATCACATTATGGTTCTTGTAACTTAGGTATTTTATACTGAGCGCTGTACATAGTTTCTATAGAAAATAGATGAGTAGTTTCTAAAGCATTTATCACAAGCCAAATTTCTTCTTTAAATCCTCGACTATGTCCAGACGTCCAACCTGCTCACTACTGAGGACTTGAAACAACTGCTGGACCTTCTCTTCAGGGCTGTTGGCTTGGTCTGTGTTTCTCCACTGTATCAGGGCTTTTAGGATCTGTTGGTAGACGTCCTGTGGGTACACGACAGACATCAGACATTGGGGGACAGACATTGGGGGGACAGACATTGGGGGGACAGACATTAGGGGGACAGACATTGGGGGACAGACATCAGACATTGAAGGACAGACATTAGACATTGGGGAGACAGATATTAGGGGGACAGACATTGGGGGGACAGACATTGGGGGGACAGACATTAGGGGACAGACATTAGGGGGACAGACATCAGACATTGAAGGACAGACATTAGACATTGGGGAGACAGATATTAGGGGGACAGACATTGGGGGGACAGACATTGGGGGAACAGACATCAGACATTGAAGGACAGACATTAGACATTGGGGAGACAGATATTAGGGGGACAGACATTGGGGGAACAGACATTGGGGGAACAGACATCAGACATTGAAGGACAGACATTAGACATTGGGGAGACAGATATTAGGGGGACAGACATTGGGGGAACAGACATCAAACATTAGGGAAAGACAATGGGAGGATGGGGGCAGACATTGGGGGGACAGACATCAGACATTGGGGACAGACATTGGGAAGATGGTAAACAGAGGTCTACGAAAAATTCCCGAAAGACGCTTGCCCAAAATCGAATATTGCCTGAAAGCCATTTACTCGAAGGCATTTTGTCCCGAAATTGTTTAATAATATATACAACCTAGTAGACGATGTTAATAAATCTGAATTCGGCATATTGATTGTAAACATAACTCTAAGCATAAAAAAACATAATTATTTATATTATACGAGCCGACCCGCGGCATATCATACGCCGCTATTTAGTTGTTTTATTTTCTACTTTTCAGTAATTCATAATTTGTGAATTCGACAGTACCAATGCTGCCACTGAAAATATTTGGTTTAAAACACTATCAGTAGGTCGTTAAGAACGATACTACCCCCACCCTCCTTTCCCCCAACCCCTACCCTACCCCCCCCCCCCCGTGAAAGCAGCCTCCTCTTAGTTTACCTCCTATAAGTTTAAAATCGTTTCAAACTAAATTATCTGCCCCTAATAGCCGTCACTAAACCCGGCTCTACGAATGTAAACATTTAGCGTGAGCCACAGCTCACCAGACCATGTAGGGTTGGGGTTGGTAAGGAGCGCGCTTATAGCTCATTTTCTAGCGTCTCCCAGAAGAGAATTATATATATAGATTACCAAGTTGACATAGTAGACAATAAATTTGTATTTGCATTGTTACAACCGTAAAATCACTTTTTTTTTCTTCGTATGAAACAAAAATAAATACCATTTTATACTAGATTTTTTTACAAAATGAATCTTAAGTTCTTTATTACATAATTATTACACATTGTGTAAACAAGATATGTTGAATGGAGATCAAATATCAGCGACTACGTGTAGTGTTTGAAATTTGCCACCTAGACCATGTCTAATTCCTTTGTAAAATGATCCCCACACAACACAGGCTTAACGTGCTGAATGTGACTAAAGCCAACCGTCAACTCACATATGGGTTCCCTGACATTTGCTTGTACGACACTTGCCCAAATACTGTTTATGGGGTTGTATGTTTTTAACTAAAGCCAACTGTCAACTCACATATGGGTTCCCTGACATTTGCTTGTACGACACTTGCCCAAATACTGTTTATGGGGTTGTATGTTTTTAACTAAAGCCAACTGTCAACTCACATATGGGTTCCCTGACATTTGCTTGTACGACACTTGCCCAAATACTGTTTATGGGGTTGTATGTTTTTAACTAAAGCCAACTGTCAACTCACATATGGGTTCCCTGACATTTGCTTGTACGACACTTGCCCAAATGCTGTTTATGGGGTTGTATGTTTTTAACTAAAGCCAACCGTCAACTCACATATGGGTTGCCTGACATTTGCTTGTACGACACTTGCCCAAATGCTGTTTATGGGGTTGTATGTTTTTAACTAAAGCCAACCGTCAACTCACATATGGGTTGCCTGACATTTGCTTGTACGACACTTGCCCCAATGCTGTTATGGGGTTGTATGTTTTTAACTAAAGCCAACTGTCAACTCACATGTGGGTGGTCCATGTGTAGCTGTTCAATCCTGGATTGTGTTAGGCCAAGATTGAGGGCCACAATCGTCCAGTTCACGCCCAGATTGGAGGCCACAACGGCCAGGCTTCCGTCTGTCAGGATGTGGTTGTTGCCTGGGCCATCGACAACATCACAAGTTTTACTCATAAAATCTGTGGCAGACTTCATGTATTTCTGGAGGTCCTCGCGGTCTTTACAGCAAAACAAAATAATTAGAAAATATTTTTATATTTGTTTTATACACGTTTGATGATAATACTATAATTTTTTTATAAACAGCTAATTCGAAAAAATTAGTATCAATTACTTTTTGAAGTCTTCAAAAAAATGAAAAAAGTAACTAAACTACAAAATATGATGGTGTAAACACTACTACACAGAAAATTATTTAAATTTTAAAATTATTTAATTTTTCTGAGTAATACCAAATAATATGTTTTTTGTCTATAAAGTTAAATTAAACATTAAATGTTTCAATGTCTTAAATAAGTTCATTGAAAGTTCCTGCCTATTTAGAATGACAGATTACATGTAAAGTTTCTTCGTATTTTTAAATGACAGATTACATGTAAAGTTTCTTCGTATTTTTAAATGACAGATTACATGTAAAGTTTCTACCTATTAAAATACTCACCCGTTTCATCTAAAGGAAAAACAAAACAGGTGGGAACGAGTTCATCAGGGAACTTGTCACAACATTTCATAGAGTAGACTCCCTTGGGTATTGAATGCTTGAGCACGTAACCAGGGTACCTGTAGGGGTCCTCAGCCCCTTTCAGCACACAGTGCATACACACCAACAGAATCTCACACTTCATCAGAGGCCAGTCTTTGAACAGCTCTGTGGACACTTCATGCACGTTTAGAATCAATGACCAGAGTTCTTGAAGGTCTGACTCCCCACGGGCGGTTACCACGACAACCGTAGAACCATTCCTCTTCTCCCTGACAACCAGGAGCTTGGAGAAGTTTTTCTCCGCCAGAACCCCATCCTTCCAGTTGATGCGGCTCCCGTCACACAGGAAACTGTGCAGCTTTACGGAAAGTTTTTCAAAGAAATTGGGCGGGGCTTTACCGTCAAAGAAAATCTCCATGCTCAGCTCAAAAGTGTTGTACGGCACCGTGGCAGGCCAGGTTTTGTAGAAATCTAAGGGCTTGTCTTGAGGGAAGAACCAAGGGAATTGAACAATCTGTGACGAGCCATGTAGGGCGTTGGTTGTCGAGTTTTTCAACTCAAAGCACAGGTTAAATTTGATCATGAGTGACAGGATCAAAGCAATAAAAGTCTCCGGCCCATCTTCTGACAGTTTAAAATGTATCAACAGATAGCCCAGCATTTCTTTAGTCAGCAGACCTTTCTTCATGAAATCTCTTTTCATTTTATCAAAAGAGTTTTCCCTGATGGACAAAGTTTCTCCGATGGTTTTATCGTAGTAGACGACGTCCTGGAAGTCGTGCCTGAAGACAGCGCGCAGCATGTCAATCAGGGCCTCAGGCTTGTGGAACACAGTGCCGCGCAGCTCCTCGTTATCTGAGTACCAGACAATCTCGCCAGTGGAGTGGAAATATTTCAGCACCATCTCTAGGCTACGCTCTGGGGAGCCGGCCATTCCCATCATAGACTTGTGGCTGTCTGACATCACCTGGTTAGAATTTAAATTTTATAAAATACATTGATCTAACAGAGATTTATTTTTGTGAAACTAAATCCAATTACTCAGACAAATGAAATATTAAAAAAAAAAATGTAAAAATTTTATTTTCTACTTTGTTAGAATTTAACTAAACATAATAAGATTAAGCTGTTAAATTTGAAAACCAATTAGCATTATTTTTATTCTCTTCCTGCTTATCATGTTTGAGTTGAATCTCACACCCTATACTAAACACAACAGGAAATGGCTGGTCTAGTGGCACCATACACTTGCTTTAATTGACGAGATAAATGGCCAGTTGAGAGAGATACAACTGGCACTAGGTTGATAGTGGTGTCTCTTTTCTCAAAACCAAAACTAAATCTTAAGTCACCACCTCAACTTCAAATTTAACCGGAAACGAAAAATGTCATTGAAACAGATTTTTATACCATGAGACGTCACGTTTCATTTTTCGTATTACTATGTTTTTACTCTGCTTGTGTTTTCTCTATAGTAAAAGCGTTCCAAACAGATACATACATACACAGATAGATAGACAGACAGCAAAACTATTATTATAGATTAAGAGAACAGATAAATAGAGAATTTGATTCGATTCTGAATAGGAAAAAAACTCAATCATAAAGTTGTGCGCATAGAAGAATGGCAAGAAGATAGTCATGTAAAAAATAAACTTGCACCCATAAACATACAAACTTCTATAATACTCCTTGCTGAGCTATCTGTGAGTGGGTAGAATATTTTGTATGCAAAATTTTTTTGGCACATTTTTCTGCAAGTATTTTTTTACATTGAAATTTCTCTTTGTATTTTTTTGAGTTCTCAAACTTCAACTTGAGTACTTTTATGTGTGCTCAAGTTTCTGTTGTGTATTTTTCAGTCACCTTACACCCAAGCCCAGATAGTGTAGTTGATGGTTTAACCCTTTACGGGCCGCGGTCGCCAGAGTTTTTTGTGTGGTACAATCCGTTGTTTTCTCTTTGTTCTATCACGGATGGTTCATTTTCTACGATTTTTCTCAAGTTATGATTTGTTTTCTCAAAATTACGGGCAATATAATTAGTGAAATTAAATCTAATTAAATGTAACTATTGAAAAAGAAAGTAGCTCCAGTTAACAAAATGGAGTTTTCTCAACAATGGATATATTATTCTTGTGGCTAGATTAGATATTGCAGTTCAATCTTTTCATCAGCTTTTTTTTTTACTGAACTTAAAAGTGTTAATCCAAACCTGAATATGTTAATCCAAACCTGAATGTGTTAATCCAAACCTGAATGTGTTAATCCAAACCTGAATGTGTTAATCCGTTAATCTAAACCTAACACCGCGTTTACACTTATGACATGTAAATACTAGACTTGACCTACTAAAGTGTATACTAAACATGTTACGGGTATATGGAACATCTTCTGAGTCGCAGGGCACAAAACTACGCCCCTTTTTGTGTTCTGGGTCAAGTTTTTGTCATCGCTCGCTGAGCGAAAACATTGGACATGTTCTGAATTTTCAGATGAGTGCGCATGCGTCAAAAGTAGTAAGCGCATCCTAGGTCTCAGCTGATTGCAAAATTAAATATAGATTCTAATGATTTTGAGTTTTTGAGCACATTATTTAATAATTTATAACTTCTCTAGGCCCAACTAAAATTTACATTTTAATAATTACTTATTATTTCTTTAATTAAATTCCAAACACATTTTACTGAAATAATGTAATGTCTAAGGCATTACAATTTTGTCTTAAAACCAGTTTAGGTATTAATTACGAAAATAATAATTAATTAAAAAATATAATTTAACCAAACGTATCTCCAATTTTTCATTGACCAATATTTTGTTTTAAGTGTATCAACATATTTTGAGTTTCCCTCTGACATGAATAAATCTTAAGGGCCACCAGAATGTGCTCGTGGGATCACACATAATCAACTTACTATAAAAACAGGCAGATAAAAAAGTCATAGGGGACATCCATAAATGACGTCACGCTTTTTTTGACGATTTTTACCTCCCTCCCCCTCCCCTCCGTCACACGTCGTTACAAAAAGCCAGACCCCCCTAAAATGACGTCACACCTCAGCCTACAACCCCCCTCAAATTTGCAGTTAAATTTTTTTTTAATTGATTCCTATTACAATTGATTAAAACAGTTTTCTAAAACGCGAAATAATGTCTAAAATTCATTTTCTAACATTGCTTTTGTATAATGCAAAAGTGTGACGTTGCACCATCTGAACCCCCCCTCCCCCTCATCACACACCGTCACAAAATTACGGATCCCCCTCCCCCCTATGAGTGTGACATCATTTATGGACGACCCCATAGGCTAATTATTTAGATTTAAAATGGGACATAATTAACATAAAGAAGCGAAGTGGGAGGGGGGATGTCATAGGCCCTACTCTAAAAACTATATCTACTTTTATTCTTAATAATAGACTCAGTATAGTTATAACACGATCTCAATACGTTTAATGAACTTGGCAGATGCACGTTTTCGGAGAAATCTGGCCTTTCAGCAAACAAATATTTAGCCCTGTTTATTGGAAGCTGTTTCTGAAGGATTTAGACAAGCAATTAAAGAAGCTGGGGAAATGGCTACCATGGGGTTGGGGTGGGAAGCGGTGATCGTACTGAGGGATGGGAGAAAGGGGTGATAAAATGTGGGTAATGTCTACGACCCGTGGTATTATACACAGCATTATATTTATAAAAACTGTCTAGCTCCAGTAGCTGGCACTCCAGTAAAATTTATAAATTCTTCTATGTTCTCTAATTTTTATATTATTTTTTGTTGAATCGCAAGCACCGTGGCTACACCATTTTCCTTTTTAAAAAATAAAACTGTGTGCCCATATCTACGTTTTTTTTTACTTTGATTACTCGATTACTCTTTATTTTAATTGTCTGGGCCTATATAGCAGACGCTCCATGTCAAAGGGCATGCTTGTTTTATAAAATGTTCTAAAATATGTTCTGTAAGTGTGAACGCTAAAGTATACATGTTCTGTGGAGAAAATTGTTCCAGATAAAAATAAATTTTGGCGGGCTTTGTGTTCTGAAAATGTATAGTATACATGTGTAAACGCTGTATAAAAGTGTTACCTGTATGAATAGATCCAAGGTGTTGTCCAGCCGTATGACCTTGTCTGGCACCTGTTGTATGGTCTCCAGGAAGAGGAACCAGTGCTCAGGTAGGGCTGTGACAGGTTCTGACTTGAACTTGAAGATGAGAAAATCTCGCAGGTCTGACACACCCAGCAGGTTGTCAGCACAGCTGACCACGTAGATCTGCTCGGGTATCTGGTGGACAATGGTCAGTTCACATATAACATGGAGCATAAAGGTAATTCATATGTAACATTGGGTTGACAATAACACAATGGTCAATTCAGTTGTTTCAAAAATTTTAAAAAGTATTTAATTAGACCAAATCATTATTTCCAAAAACGACAACAATGTTGTTAGTATTTATGTGTGGAGATGGTCAGATATTATAAAATATCATACAGTATATTTAAAACAATTTATCAAAATCTCACTTTCATTTATAGTGTAGTGAGAACTGATGCAATGAACTGAAATGATATGAGATAATAATGTTAGAGCTTTGTCCTTAAGTTGACTAGTCAAACAATGCAATATACACTGATTTTAGAATAATTTTTTTTTTCTGAAATAAGTGTGTGGGGTGGTATATGTGTGTGTGTGTGTATGGTAGTGGTCATGATGAGTTTATCAAAGAGGAGCTAGTTTTAGATTTTTAAACTTCAAAAACAGAAGTATATAGAATTTGTAGAGGGTCAAACAAGCAGTTGGTAGTTTAAAAAATTGTAAGAATTTACTGAGACTCTTGATAAATCAAACATGATTGAGTATAGAATTGAGTATAGAACAAGACTAATATCTTTGATCATTAGAGAAAAAGACTTGCCTTAGATCTAACATTCAACATCTTCTCCAGTTTCTTGAGTTTGTCTTTCATCCTGTCCACCCCAATCTCTGGGATGCCAGCACTGACTTCTCTAGAGTCTGGCCTGTCCAGCGCTGCGTTGATCTGGTCAATTTCCTTTTGTATTTGCTGACGTTTCATGTCCTCGTGTCTCTTCATCAGCCGCATGATGTCGTCCACATTTTCAGATATCTCCTCCAAAGTGCAAAGGTCACAGTGTGTCCCCACTATGACAATTTTAGCTCCGGCAGCTCTGTCCATGATGGCCTCTAGCCAGTGACCAATCAAATCATCATAAACCTGAAAATATCCAGCCAGTGACCAATCAAATCATCATAAACCTGAAAATATCCAGCCAGTGACCAATCAAATCATCATAAACCTGAAAATATCCAGCCAGTGACCAATCAAATCATCATAAACCTGAAAATATCCAGCCAGTGACCAATCAAATCATCATAAACCTGAAAATATCCAGCCAGTGACCAATCAAATCGTCATAAACCTGAAAATATCCAGCCAGTGACCAATCAAATCATCATAAACCTGAAAATATCCACCAGTGACCAATCAAATCATCATAAACCTGAAAATATCCAGCCAGTGACCAATCAAATCGTCATAAACCTGAAAATATTTGTTTTCAAACAACCCTCTAGCCAGTGACCAATCAAATCATCATAAACCTGAAAATATCCAGCCAGTGACCAATCAAATCATCATAAACCTGAAAGTATGTTTTCAAACAACCCTCTAGCCAGTGACCAATCAAATCATCATAAACCTGAAAATATCTAGCCAGTGACCAATCAAATCATCATAAACCTGAAAATATCTAGCCAGTGACCAATCAAATCATCATAAACCTGAAAATATCCAGCCAGTGACCAATCAAATCATCATAAACCTGAAAATATCCAGCCAGTGACCAATCAAATCATCATAAACCTGAAAATATTTGTTTTCAAACAACCCTCCAGTGACCAATCAAATCATCATAAACCTGAAAGCATGTTTTCAAACAACCAGATAATATTTTACTAGCATTTAAAAATGTAACAAATAAAAAAAAAACCTTTTAAATTTTTCTATTACATTAATTTTAAAGTAACACTTTTCTAAAGATACAGAGTATTAAAATTATAGATACGTTGATAAAGTATTAATACTGAGTTTGATTATTTGTTATTTATTTAAAAAGCTAATTATTTTTTGGACTGTGTAAAAACTATCTGCTGTGCAAGCATTACATTAATTTTCCTACATATTGCTAAGAAAAATTAATACATTTTTTTTAACCTTAACACGTTATTAAATTATTAAAAATATCCACATTGAGGGCATAAAGCAATATTAGAGAAAAATGGACTGAGTGTATTAAAGTCTAAATGGCATGACAATTAAAAATTAAAAATAAATTAATGGCAAACTTGGAACATATACAGAAAACCCATTTTTACTACTGATAAAATTAAAACATTAGCAGTTACTGAAACTGCTATATTTTTACTTCACTACTTTACGTATATTATAATTAACGCAAGATTAAATCAATATCATATAATTACTTATTATATCAAAAATTATATCTTGTCTAAAAATACCTAAAAAAAAAATTAAACTGAAATCGTCATACCAAAAGGATTTCAATTCCTGTGTAGCAATTAGAGTAACATAAAGAGTAATATAGTTCCTCACATAAAGAAAAATCCTGAGTGATTTTTTGTTTTGTTAGGCAGGAAATGGATTAACTCGACATACACACTACAAGAACTCACCTCTGAGGAGTATTTGGTGTGTAGGGCAGGAAATGGATTAACTAGACATACACACTACAAGAACTCACCTCTGAGGAGTATTTGGTGTGTAGGGCAGGAAATGGATTAACTAGACATACACACTACAAGAACTCACCTCTGAGGAGTATTTGGTCAGGTCAAAAACCAGGACATGCAGGGCATCAGGGGAGAGAAACATGTGGTGTGCTGCCTGGTAGATGTGGTGGCCTCCAAAGTCAAGAATCTGTTTATAGCCATTGTGTAATTAGTGCAATTAATTTATATGTAACTGTAGACAATTGATGGCCATTTAAGTCAAGAATCTGTTTAAAGCCATTGTGTAATTAGTGCAATAAATGTATATGTAACTGTAGACAATTGATGGCCATTTAAGTCAAGAATCTGTTTAAAGCCATTGTGTAATTAGTGCAATAAATGTATATGTAACTGTAGACAATTGATGGCCATTTAAGTCAAGAATCTGTTTAAAGCCATTGTGTAATTAGTGCAATAAATGTATATGTAACTGTAGACAATTGATGGCCATTTAAGTCAAGAATCTGTTTAAAGCCATTGTGTAATTAGTGCAATAAATGTATATGTAACTGTAGACAATTGATGGCCATTTAAGTCAAGAATCTGTTTAAAGCCATTGTGTAATTAGTGCAATAAATGTATATGTAACTGTAGACAATTGATGGCCATTTAAGTCAAGAATCTGTTTAAAGCCATTGTGTAATTAGTGCAATAAATGTATATGTAACTGCAGCCAATTACAATCTATTCATGGCCATAGCAACAGGTAAACTTTCCTTTAACCGTATAACTATTGAAATCAAATTTTTTTAAAGAATTTATTCTAGATAAAAGCTATTCCACGTAAACATGAGATGAGTAACATGTAGGTTAAACTAAGAATTTCTAACCTGAACCCTAAGCCTAGACTCAGGCTCCCACAGGTGGCGCTCCATGACCCAGGTCCTCTCGTGTTCAGCGGTCAGCTTGGAGCGGCCGAGCATGAGGGCTTGTCTTAAGCTGGTCTTGCCTGCCTGGGCTGCTCCGATTAGAATCATCTTCCATCTGTGGTGGGCCTCCTTCAGTCTGATGCCTGCGTCAAACATTTTCATACAATTTAGTTATTTGTATAAACAGCCTGATGCCGGCGTCAAACATTTTCATACAATTAAGTTATTGGTATAAACAGCCTGATGCCTGCGTCAAACATTTTCATACAATTTAGTTATTTGTATAAACAGCCTGATGCCTGCGTCAAACATTTTCTTACAATTTAGTTATTTGTATAAACAGCCTGATGCCTGCGTCAAACATTTTCTTAATATTTAGTTATTTGTATAAACAGCCTGATGCCTGCTTCAAATATTTTCTTACAATTTAGTTATTTGTATAAACAGCCTGATGCCGGCGTCAAACATTTTCTTACAATTTAGTTATTGGTATAAACAGTCTGATGCATGCGTCAAACATTTTCATACAATTTAGTTATTTGTATAAACAGTCTGATGCATGCGTCAAACATTTTCATACAATTTAGTTATTTGTATAAACAGCCTGGTGCCTGAGTCAAACATTTTCATACAATTTAGTTATTTGTATAAACAGCCTGATGCATGGGTCAAACATTTTCTTAATATTTAGTTATTTGTATAAACAGCCTGATGCCGGCATCAAACATTTTCATACAATTTAGTTATTTGTATAAACAGCCTGATGCCTGCGTCAAACATTTTCTTAATATTTAGTTATTTGTATAAACAGCCTGATGCCTGCGTCAAACTTTTTCATACAATTTAGTTATTTGTATAAACAGCCTGATGCCTGCGTCAAACATTTTCTTACAATTTAGTTATTTGTATAAACAGCCTGATGCCTGCGTCAAACATTTTCTTAATATTTAGTTATTTGTATAAACAGCCTGATGCCTGCTTCAAATATTTTCTTACAATTTAGTTATTTGTATAAACAGCCTGATGCCGGCGTCAAACATTTTCTTACAATTTAGTTATTGGTATAAACAGTCTGATGCATGCGTCAAACATTTTCATACAATTTAGTTATTTGTATAAACAGTCTGATGCATGCGTCAAACATTTTCATACAATTTAGTTATTTGTATAAACAGCCTGGTGCCTGAGTCAAACATTTTCATACAATTTAGTTATTTGTATAAACAGCCTGATGCATGGGTCATACATTTTCTTAATATTTAGTTATTTGTATAAACAGCCTGATGCCGGCATCAAACATTTTCATACAATTTAGTTATTTGTATAAACAGCCTGATGCCTGCGTCAAACATTTTCTTAATATTTAGTTATTTGTATAAACAGCCTGATGCCTGCGTCAAACATTTTCATACAATTTAGTTATTTGTATAAACAGTCTGATGCATGCGTCAAACATTTTCATACAATTTAGTTATTTGTATAAACAGTCTGATGCATGCGTCAAACATTTTCTTACAATTTAGTTATTTGTATAAACAGCCTGATGCTTGCGTCAAACATTTTCTTACAATTTAGTTATTTGTATAAACAGCCTGATGCCTGCGTCAAACATTTTCTTAATATTTAGTTATTTGTATAAACAGCCTGATGCCTGCTTCAAATATTTTCTTACAATTTAGTTATTTGTATAAACAGCCTGATGCCGGCGTCAAACATTTTCTTACAATTTAGTTATTGGTATAAACAGTCTGATGCATGCGTCAAACATTTTCATACAATTTAGTTATTTGTATAAACAGTCTGATGCATGCGTCAAACATTTTCATACAATTTAGTTATTTGTATAAACAGCCTGGTGCCTGAGTCAAACATTTTCATACAATTTAGTTATTTGTATAAACAGCCTGATGCATGGGTCAAACATTTTCTTAATATTTAGTTATTTGTATAAACAGCCTGATGCCGGCATCAAACATTTTCATACAATTTAGTTATTTGTATAAACAGCCTGATGCCTGCGTCAAACATTTTCTTAATATTTAGTTATTTGTATAAACAGCCTGATGCCTGCGTCAAACATTTTCATACAATTTAGTTATTTGTATAAACAGTCTGATGCATGCGTCAAACATTTTCATACAATTTAGTTATTTGTATAAACAGTCTGATGCATGCGTCAAACATTTTCTTACAATTTAGTTATTTGTATAAACAGCCTGATGCTTGCGTCAAACATTTTCTTACAATTTAGTTATTTGTATAAACAGCCTGATGCCTGCGTCAAACATTTTCTTACAATTTAGTTATTTGTATAAACAGCCTGATGCCTGCGTCAAACATTTTCTTAATATTTAGTTATTTGTATAAACAGCCTGATGCCTGCTTCAAATATTTTCTTACAATTTAGTTATTTGTATAAACAGCCTGATGCCGGCGTCAAACATTTTCTTACAATTTAGTTATTGGTATAAACAGTCTGATGCATGCGTCAAACATTTTCATACAATTTAGTTATTTGTATAAACAGTCTGATGCATGCGTCAAACATTTTCATACAATTTAGTTATTTGTATAAACAGCCTGGTGCCTGAGTCAAACATTTTCATACAATTTAGTTATTTGTATAAACAGCCTGATGCATGGGTCAAACATTTTCTTAATATTTAGTTATTTGTATAAACAGCCTGATGCCGGCATCAAACATTTTCATACAATTTAGTTATTTGTATAAACAGCCTAATGCTTGCATCAAACATTTTCTTACAATTTAGTTATTGGTATAAACAGTCTGATGCATGCGTCAAACATTTTCATACAATTTAGTTATTTGTATAAACAGTCTGATGCATGCGTCAAACATTTTCATACAATTTAGTTATTTGTATAAACAGCCTGGTGCCTGAGTCAAACATTTTCATACAATTTAGTTATTTGTATAAACAGCCTGATGCATGGGTCAAACATTTTCTTAATATTTAGTTATTTGTATAAACAGCCTGATGCCGGCATCAAACATTTTCATACAATTTAGTTATTTGTATAAAAAGCCTAATGCTTGCATCAAACATTTTCTTACAATTTAGTTATTTGTATAAACAGCCTGATGCCTGCGTCAAACATTTTCTTACAATTTAGTTATTTGTATAAACAGCCTGATGCCTGCGTCAAACATTTTCTTACAATTTAGATATTTGTATAAACAGCCTGATGCCTGCGTCAAACATTTTCTTACAATTTAGATATTTGTATAAACAGCCTGATGCCTGCGTCAAACATTTTCTTACAATTTAGTTATTTGTATAAACAGCCTGATGCCTGGGTCAAACATTTTCTTACAATTTAGTTATTTGTATAAACAGCCTGATGCCTGCGTCAAACATTTTCTTACAATTTAGTTATTTGTATAAACACCAGGCGCTGTATGTGCTGAACTGTAGCTTTAAATAACATACAGAAATGTACATACACATTTTCACAAATCTTAGCCTCTACCCTCTCTAGATACATGATGATTTTAGTTAACTTCTTAAAGTAATGGACAGTAACATAAATGCCTATATGAGATCTACAAAGCAATCTAAATAATTCAGCTAGTTCCCAAATGAATTTATGTAGGCACCGCTGCAATAGATAGTAGGAACTTGAATGATAAGGGACACAATCAATGTGTCTAGGAAAACAAGAAAATAAAAGTAATGAGGTAACTACAAGTTGTGAGTGTTAAATACCACACCACTAGGCAAGCAGATGATAAACAGAAAAATGTCCAAATAGATATTCAACCAACATGAGGGAAAGTGAAATAAGCATTTAAATACCCTCATAGAATACTGAACTTATAAAAATTACATCCTATATGACAAAATGTCCATGTTAAAATCCTACAAACCTTTAAGGAACTCAAACAGAGCTAGAGTGCCCTGTTCACTGATCTCCTTGAAGGGACTGCGCAGGTTGTTGTTGCTGATGTGCAGGCCATTGTTCTCAGCCAGCATCTCTAGCTGGTCCATGAGCAGAGGAACCTCTGTCAGTTGGTTGTTCTCCACATCCAGCGTGCTCAGGTTGTGGAGTAGGTAGATTCTCTCTGGGAGCTGGGGACACAAGTAGCATGTTTTATGTGGTTAGTGGGCTTAGGGCGACACAATTAGCATGTTTTATGTGTTTAGTGGGGTTAGGGCGACACAATTAGCATGTTTTATGTGTTTAGTGGGCTTAAGGCGACAAAATTAGCATGTTTTATGTGGTTAGTGTGAGATTCTCTCTGGTAGCTGGAGACACAATTAGCATGTTTTATGTGGTTAGTGTGAGATTTTCTATGGGAGCTGGAGACACAATTAGCATGTTTTATGTGGTTAGTGTGAGATTTTCTATGGGAGCTGGGGACACAATTAGCATGTTTTATGTGTTTAGTGTGAGATTTTCTCTGGTAGCTGGAGACACAATTAGCATGTTTTATGTGGTTAGTGTGAGATTTTCTATGGGAGCTGGGGACACAATTAGCATGTTTTATGTGTTTAGTGTGAGATTTTCTATGGGAGCTGGGGACACAATTAGCATGTTTTATGTGTTTCTCATTACTGACAAAAATGTAGCCTACTAATCTTAATCAATTTTATAGCTTTGACTATACCTTGAAATTATTTACCACCTATGGTTAAATGTGAAACACATGTTCATTTTATTTTTTTAAATTCCATTTATCTGTATAAAACTCAAATTTCTTTTAATATGACACATTTTGCAAATATCTCAAAATACACAGATATATAAAATATGAGAAAAATCTAAAAATATAACAGTTCTCAAAATGTTTTGGTAATTTTCTTAATATTACTTATGCATCAGTTTTGACTGATCTCATGAGCACAAAAAAAATGCCCAATGTATATAATTGGATTATTTATTATTTTACAGTAATTCTTTTTAAAAAAAAAACTTTCTTTGTGAACAGTATAATTTTGAGTGGGAATGATTAGTAACTATCATAGTAAAATTTACAGAATATATAAGTTTAAGATAAAAATTAAAAAAAATTGTACAATTACATTACAACAATGAAATAAACACAATTTTATTATACAAAACAAGAAACAATATTTTGCTAAATGGCCAACAATTTCATGTTACTATCCAATGTTATAAGTTTTAAATAAACCTTATGGTGTAAAACTTGCAAAAAAATATTTTAAATTTAATTAGAATTTTAGTAATCATTGTAAATAGAAAACAACTGAGATGCATTATTGAAAGGTTAAATCCATTATCTTAAAATCTTATCAATGACCAACATTAATGTTGAACCATCTCACCTGTGTAATTTTATTGTTACCTAACTCCAGGTAACAAAGCTGCTCCAAGGAACATATTTCATCAGGTAATTCAGTCAAACAGTTTCTACATAAACCCAAATAGCGAAGTCTTTTTAAGTTTCTTAAACCAGGAGGCAGAGCTGTAAGAAAAAAAAGATAGTAGTTAATGGACACTTCAACAGAGTGTAAGAAATAAAATGTAGAAACATTATAAAAAGCGACAAAACAATTAAAAATCTTAAAGGCACATAAATTAACTATTGCAACATCAACAAATTGCCTGCTAGTAAGATTTTTTTATTTATTTATGTTTACTGTTTTGTTTCTTCTGATTAAAAAACCGCACAAGTTGCTATTTTATTGACATTTGTATGTATTTAAGCACTTATTAATATAAGCAAGTTAATAAATTATTTTAAATAAATTATTTGTATAATAATTATAGTTACAAATTTCAGTTTCAAATGAGAAATGTGGTTATCTTAATTAAAAACATTTTAGGGGTCAAGGCAACCTTCAACTTACTGTCTAGGGGTCAAGGCAACCTTCAACTTAATGTCTAGGGGTCAAGGCAACCTTCAACTTACTGTCTAGAAAGTTCTCACTAAGCTCCAGATGTTCCAGGTACCTGAGCTTGTACAGGTCAGGTGACAACCGTAGCAGGGAGTTACGCTGCACAACCAGGCAATTCAGCTTGACCAAGCCACAAACTTGGTGAGGGATGTCAGTAAAAAAATTATCACTCAGATAAAGTTTCTGCAAAAAAAAAAGGTATAATAATAATTATACAAAAGAAATATCAAGTAAAATTAAAATGTTATTTACCAAGTTTTTGGTTAAATCTTTTAATGAATAATAGAAAAAAAAAGAAAAGCTGAAATAAGATGGCCAAAAAAGCTGCGTCCTTACATTAAGATCCTCCAGGCTAAACAAGGCCTCTGGAATTGCAGACATAAGACGTAGCGCCCCAGACAAATCAACTTCCCGAAGTCGTGTGCATCTGCGCAGCTCAGGAGAAACTCGCTGGAGTTGATTCCACTTTAAAATTAAAACTTTCAACTTGCGCAGGTTCCCAAAGGCGTCAGGGATGTTTTTAATTTGCTGCCAGGATAAATCCAAACTGACCAGTTCAGTCAGGCTGCAGATACACTCTGGAAAGACTGTTAGGTTGCCCCTGGGGTAGAACTTGCCGGACAGGTTTAATATTTGAATTCTACGACATCTCCTCAGTTCTTCTGGCACGTCAGATAATAAATTCCCACCAAGCTTTAGAACTCTCAAATTTTTTAAATACTCAATTGATGAACTAAGAATTTCTAGATCATTATGCTCTATAATTAACTCTTCTAATTGTCTAAGGTTATATACAGGGAAGGGTATTTCTGTGAACTGATTGAATGACAAGTCCAATTTTTTGAGACCTGAACATTCAGCAAATGAAACAGGGAGCCGTGAAAGACAATTGCCAACAGCCTCGAATACTGTTAAATTTCTGGAGAGTGAACCAATAGCCGTCCCGCCAACTGGGAAACTCAACAAGCGCAGGAAGGGTAAACAGACCTCCTTGGGTGACAGAGAATATAACGACCGAGGCACCCATCCCCGGAATGTTCCCTCAGGTATGAACAGACTCTGGCTGTTCTCATCATTCTCATCAGTCACAATGAACTGAGTTAATGAATCAGCGACATTGGACATTTTGACGACTCAGTTTTCTTCTCTCATGGTTCAGTACATCTGGAAGTAAATAATAATTTTAGGAAACTTTTTTTTAGAATGAAATGTATATGATAATATAACTCAGGATGATATCAGCATCTCAATATTAAAACACCAACATTTGTCACAACCATCTTTTTTTTTGTAACCCATAACTAGATCATAAACTTTGATTAAAGTTACTTAATGAATATAATGTTGATGTTGATCTTTAAAAAAAAAACTCACCCTGAATTGATGAGTTTTTTCATCACATGATTTTATTAAAATGTCATTGCATAATCTAAAACATGTCAGCTATAGGTGAGGAATCCTATTCCTTTCAGAAAAGAAATCACAACAATAATTTGTATTCTGGTGTTTAAAAAAGTTAATCTATCAGTAATATCACAAATATTTTTTCAGCCTACATGTTTTAAAACATAACTTTTAAAATAATGATTTGCATTAAAAAATTCAAATGTAAGGTAAACTAAAATTAACACTCAGAAAGACAGTGAGGTATAATTTAAGACATGTTACGTATATAAACAGGATTCATTGGATGGTTTTTTCTATTAGCTTTTGACAATGATCGTTTCCAAAGAATAAAAGTGTTAGATATTTCCCTTTTGGAACCTGACGGTCCATGGGGCAAGTGAAGTAGAGTTCACCTGTTTCTGTGACCTCTGCATTTGAAGAGATAATGTGGTCAGCACTATGCCCAGCAGCCTTTACTTTCCCTAACTTGACTTAGGTACCCATCAGACTCAGGAATGTTCCAGTGAGTTTGATTGATAATGTTTTATAAAGTAATGTGACCTGAGGACTTATGGGGCAGATGACGAAGAGGTCATACAGGCTGGTTAATAATAATAAACTTTATTATACAATAATAAATGGTTACAACAGTAGGCCAGCTTTACTTTTCCAGAGTCAGGCACCCATCAGAGTTGACTTATTGTAGGAACAGAACTTGAGACTTTCTTTTTACTGCTAGTAATAAATAAACTTATTATGACTTCAGCCTAGGGCCTAGGGTGTTAATTTAAATTTGTGCCACGTTGAATTTTTTTTTTTAATTGTCACTACCATACTGGATTACTGAGGCATAACTGCCATTTTTTTTTTCATCAGTAGTCTGGGTAAAGTTTGAAGCAATGTTATAAAAACAGGATTAGGAACATGGATACTGGATAGGGTTATATTATACTAGCTTAAGTCATTTAAAAGATTAGGTTAAATACGGCTCATATTATTAAACAAGTGTGTTTGAGTAGTTCAATAACTAGGCCTAATAACTTTTAAGACTAGAATAGAGAGTAAAACTAAAAGAAACTCCAAGTCTAGGATGCTGGCTTAAGTAGAGAAGATGTTAACAATAATAATATTATTAATATAGGCCTATTAATAATAATAATTGGATTGTCTGCATTAATATTTAATAATAATATTCCTAATAATTATTATTAATAATAAGATAAGAAGTCAAGTGAAGTTAGCTAGCCTAAGGTTTGTTGTAATACAAACGACTGGGTAAGGCAAAACTCTTAGAAGTTGTTACATAAGAATAAGACAATATTTACTATTTAGGCCTATCTAGAATCTAATTCTAGTTTAAAATCTAAGAAAATATTAAAAGAAGCATAGATGAAGGGAGGTTCTTATTTCTATCCCCTTCCACTCAAAACTTACACCCCCCCCCCCCCCTACCTTTAACACTACAGACTTTAACTTTAAGAAAAATTGATTCCAAAACCTCCAGCCAATGCATTCTTGAATTACATTGTTTTAAATTAAACTAAGTTTAAATAGATTCATATTAAATTAACCTTAGGTCATTTAAACGCGTGTACAAGAACAGGGATCTCATTAAATGTATATTTTTTGTTACAAAATCCTCGTATGTTGCACCCAATGTCACTTTTTTTTTCTGTAACTTTATATTATGGTTCACCTACTTACCATTATCTGCCGATCTTACTCAAGTAGCATTTTATATATATATTATAATTAACATTTCAAACAATATTTTGATTTAAAAAAATTATGGCCCCACTAATACTTTTACTAATTCAAATGAATAAATTTTTTTTAATTAAGTTTTGTGCTGGAGAATGCACCGGCCGAAATTAGAGGAAATTATTGAAATAAATTCAATAAATCTAAACAGCATTATGGCTTATTATGTGGTTAAAAATAGCTATTAAAGTGATCTGACATTATCTAGCTGTAATTTATGTTTCTATATTTTGTAACGAGACATTTTAGCCATAAAAAATATAATTAATGATTATAAATATTTAATAGACAATTTGACTAGACTTCAGATAGGCATATCTTTAGTTAATTTGATCCGAACTAGATCTAGGACAACTCGGGTCGTTGCAGTCAGCACATCTTTATTTTTTCAACAAACCGCTACTGTTTGTATGAAAAAGATTTAAAATATGTTCATTTTATGCACCCAAAATTACAATCTAGAATTAGAATGACACCACAATACACTTACAAGCAATAAAACGTTGGTACTAGAATCTATAGTAGGCCTTTATATTAAAACGTGGTGTGAGGTTTTTCCAGAAAGCAAAATTTGTGCTATTATTGTATTATCAAAATGTATTGCAATCTTTCACATAATTATACCGACTTGTCGCGCTGAGTACTATTAGTATTAGGGTCATAGTTTTATATTTCGGTATTTAGCTGTTATATTTTTGGTCTCCACTTTCACCCGGAAGAAAAGGAAAAACATTTAAACAACTATATTGTCCCCCTTTAATGATAATGTACTCATACCCAAACAAAAAAATTAAGATAGGCAAGCCTTTGAATAATGCTATTTAAATATGCCCCTATTAAAATTTGTAAACAAGAGCTTATGGTCAATGCGTTAAAATTATTATCAAACCGTTCACTGCTTTTTTCATTACCGGTAATGAGATAGATTAATACAATCTAATATAAAATGCCAAATAAGCATTTTAGCAAGATGATAATAAAACAGGGGACACTACTGTGAAATAGTGTTTTTATTTTTGCTAACACAGAGTTATGTTTCTTGAATATAACCACCACACATTGTAGATGGGCATGAAAAGTCAAGGTGGTTATAGATCCTAATTGGTCAACATGAACATAAAAAAAAAAAATATTTCATTTATATAAAAGCTTTATCAGTTAAGGGATACATTTTTCTTTCTAGTAAATTTTAATTTAAGAAACTAGAGAATGTCTTGGTCTGTTTACTGCTGCTGCATTAAGTTGGGTGAGTTTTTTTGGGAGGAAATTGAGAGGTGGGAGGGAGGGGGGGGGGGGGGTGCTAACTTAACATTCACGAAGGCCTTGGTAATTTTGTTTGAGTCAAAGTTACTGTTATAAACTCTCTCGGCCTATGTAGCCTATGTGCGTACATCGTAACCTTTAACCACACTGAGGTTGTAGTCGATTTTTTCCTGTTTAAACAGTATACTCTTTCGGTTTAAAAAGTATACAAATAAAATGAAAACGTTTTTTTTTCAGGAGCTATCCCCCCACTCACCAGACTAACATGTCTGAAAGAAACCCTAATTACATCATTACAAGCCTACAAGCCCCCAGCAGTGAAAAAGACACGGGGCCTACACATTCATTCAGAGGCCTTAGGACCAGTGGCTGACGAACGACTGCCTTCTCAGTTAAACTTGCAAACTAAACATTTTGCCTATATAAACGTAGACCGGGGATTATCTAATTATTTTAATACATTTTTACGGTATTTAATTTATATATATAAGCTCTATAGAAGCACCCACTTAACTCCAGGCAACACTTCTACGCCCCTGAGTGTCCTGTCAGATTAATGCACCTAGGCTAATGTAAAGGTGATAGTGCTAAAATGTTTATATATCAGATATATTTGATCCATTCACTGTTCTTTATGATTACACATACATACATACATAAATACACACATACATACGTACCTATCATAGCATCTACTAAACATTAAAATGTTTACTTATATTATTATAAGCTAACAGTTGTATATAAGTGTAAACACAACGGCAGATGTGTTACCAAGACAACCAAGCTCTCCATTAGCCTATCGCTACTCTTGATAGAAGAAAGACATGACGTATCAATAGCCACACCTTACCTGACTCTCTAGCAGAGAGTACTTTGGTTAGGTCTCATCTACATATGTCATTCAAATCTAGACATAAATATTTTGCTTTAAACTTTTGGTGCACGTAATTCTTAACATCTTTAAATCAGGTTTTCTTACAGATTTTTTTTTCTCCGAGCGAGGGGGGGGGGGGAGGGAGGAGGAGTACTTGACATTTCGAGGGGTGGGAGGGGTTGATCTGGAGATTTCCGGGATGCTGGACATTTGTTGAAGTATATATTTTCTAGATAAATTGATTGTATGTTTCCCCGGGGTGGGATGGTGGACGTGCTCCGATGGGAGAGATGGGTGCTGCCCGAATAAATTCCTGAAAGAAACTCTGCTTAAAAGTTAATTAAACGTTAAGGCGTCGCTGTCGTTCAATGCAGACGCTGTGATAAACTGTATCATTTAAGCAGAGTTTCTTCCAGGCATCTCTTCGCCCCCCCCTCCCATCCCCCCTGAACAAAATGGAATTTATATAGAAAATATATACTTTTACCAATGTTCGCCTTCCCGGAAACTGTAGAATGTAGTCCCCCCCCCCTCTTCCCCCCCCCCCCCGAAAATATCAAGTGTCCTCACCCCACCCCCCGGAGAAAAAAGTCTGGAAGAAACACTGCATTATTTAAGTCCTAAGGACGATGATGTCTTGCATCCAGTCACCTTGATAGCATTCTTTACTTTAGTCATTCAATGTTACACGCCTTGAATTAGTGATGAGTCTTGGACACGGGGGTGTATAAATATTGGTTCCCTCAAAATCTTGGTTCCCTCAAAATATTGGTTCCCTCAAAATATTGGTTCCCTCAAAATCTTGGTTCCCTCAAAATGTTGGTTCCCTCAACATGCTGCTTCCCTCAAAATCTTGGTTCTCTCAAAATGTTGGTTCCCTCAACATGCTGCTTCCCTCAAAATCTTGGTTCCCTTAAAATCTTGGTTCCCTCAAAATCTTGGTTCCCTTAAAATCTTGGTTCCCTCAAAATATTGGTTCCCTCAAAATCTTGGTTCCCTCAAAATGTTGGTTCCCTCAACATGCTGCTTCCCTCAAAATCTTGGTTCCCTTAAAATCTTGGTTCCCTCAAAATCTTGGTTCCCTTAAAATCTTGGTTCCCTCAAAATCTTGGTTCCCTTAAAATCTTGGTTCCCTTAAAATCTTGGTTCCCTCAAAATATTGGTTCCCTCAAAATATTGGTTCCCTCAAAATCTTGGTTCCCTCAACATGCTGCTTCCCTCAAAATCTTGGTTCCCTCAAAATCTTGATTCCCTCAAAATGTTGGTTTCGTCAAAATCTTGGTTCCCTCAAAATCTTGATTCCCTCAAAATGTTGGTTTCGTCAAAATCTTGGTTCCCTCAAAATCTTGGTTCCCTCAAAATCTTGATTCCCTCAAAATCTTGATTCCCTCAAAAAATCTTGGTTCTCGCTGTATATGTTGGTTTTATATCATCAAATGTTGTTTCCCAACTTATGTATCGGCACTATGTAAATGTTGGTCCCTCCTATATATGGACAGTCTTCTAACCAGAAAATGAGAAAACCACCAGCAAAGGATAGGTGCCTACTGGTTCATTTTGTTATGTTGTCGCTGATTGGCTAGTAGATTATTTTTTTTTAATAAACCCGAGTCTACTTCTTGTCAAAATCTAGACTAGTACTAGACGAAGCTACTTTATTTATTTTAAAATTTAAAAAAAAAAAAAAAAAAAAAAAATACCGAAACTTGTTTTAAAACTTTTCCAACGGGAGAGCTCTCCGCTGCTCCCAGACGTATCACGTGACAAGTGACCTGAGTCACGTGGTACGGGTTACACACTTAAATGCAAACCACGTATCTTGCGACAGTGAGTTGAGTGCGCGCTACCAACTTCGCGCCGTTCAAAAAGTTTAACCGAATTCTTTTTCTGATATATTTCACGCGCGGAAAACGATGGAAAAAAAACTTTTATCAGCTTTGTTGTAGATTTTTTTTTATATGTAGGCGGCATGGGGGTGGGGAGGGAGGGGTGGGGGTGATGTTGCGGGTTCAGCGTAAATGCAAGCTTGTTGAAATTTAGGGGAAAAAATGACATAGACTACACATAAATATTGTCGCGACTTTGATGCGATCGTCTGAAAGTTTTCCTGATTTACACTCTCGATAACTTGGTTAACATAGGCACACACTCCGGTTCAGATCTGGGTTAGCCAAACATCGGTGTGGTGGGGTCAAGGTCGGCAGACGCCACACCAGGGTCAGATGTTGCTCAAGACCTCTAGAATATCGCCAGTTCATCAACACCCGGACACATCTGGCTCGTGGGTGATACTGACCTTCACCTTCAGTTGGATTTTAAAACACCCGTTTTTTTTTTCCTCTTGATTTTTTTTTAATCATAGAAAGACGATGTTAAATACGGTATGAGATGTAGCTAATGCAGGACTTTTGTATTTTCATTTTTTTATTATCAGCTTCGCCACCAAAAGATGTTTTACGAGTAACTTTTGACAGACACTACGTTTCGTTAGCACGGCTAGACTAAACCAGACCCACTCTAAACCTGACCCACTCTAAACCTGACCCACTCTAAACCTGACCCACTCTGAACCTGACCCACTCTAAACCTGACCCACTCTGAACCTGACCCACTCTGAACCTGACCCACTCTGAACCTGACCCACTCTAAACCTGACCCACTCTGAACCTGACCCACTCTAAACCTGACCCACTCTGAACCTGACCCACTCTAAACCTGACCCACTCTGAACCTGACCCACTCTGAACCTGACCCACTCTAAACCTGACCCACTCTAAACCTGACCCACTCTAAACCTGACCCACCCTTAACCTGACCCACCCTTAACCTGACCCACCCTTATCCTGACCCACTCTAAACCTCACCCACTCTAAACCTGACCCACTCTAAACCTCACCCACTCTGAACCTGACCCACTCTGAACCTGACCCACTCTGAACCTGACCCACTCTAAACCTCACCCACTCTGAACCTGACCCACTCTGAACCTGACCCACTCTAAACCTGACCCACTCTAAACCTGACCCACTCTGAACCTGACCCAGACACCTCTTAACCTTATCCTCACCCTAGAACTGACAATAATCCAAACTTTCATCGATAAATCCATAGCAATATCGCTTTCAATACCCGAACTGCAAATGAAGAAGTGATTTATTTCTTTGGCCAGGTACAAGAAGGATTGTGATGTTGTCAGCACTATGCACATCCCCCTTACCCAGGTACTTATTAGAGCTGGGTGGACTCAAGGAATGCTAATCGGCTCACATTAAGTCAGACAGACTTTGTCGATTTATCTGTCTGTCGCTTGTCCTCGCTGAGAAATTGTACTGATCACTAATTAGATAATGAAATCTGTTATTCCAAAATTCAAAGAATTCACAATTTAATCTTGAAGTCTGCAAATAAACTAGAAGAAATTCTGTAATTTTTTTTGCGGAGTGATACATTGTTTGAGGCGGGACTATGCACACCTTTAGAATTGTTTCGATTAGAATTGTTCCGTTGTCTGACCTCTCCCCCTGCCAATACACTCAAGTGATCCATGTTTTTACTGGACTGGGACGAGAAAATGCCAAGTGTATCGGCGATGACGATCACTTCCGTGTTGCATGTGTTGGTGGGGTGACGTCACGAGCATCGTGTGTCGCGACACGTGTAGATCAACACGGGAGGGGGGGGGGGGGGGCAGGGGAGGTTGTTGTTGTAGCTGGGATACACACGTGTGGCGGCGCCGGTGTTGATGGTGTAGGGTGGGGTGGGGTATTTTGTGTTGATGCTGTGGGGGTGGGGTATTTTGTGTTGATGCTGTGGGGGTGGGGCAGTTCGTGTTGGTGGTGTGGGGGTGGGGCAGTTCGTGTTGGTGGTGTGGGGGTGGGGCAGTTCGTGTTGGTTGTGTGGGGGTGGGGCCGTTAGTGTTGATGTTGAATGTTGAGGGCGGGGGCGGAGGTAGCTCGTATTGATAATGTGGGTGTGGGGGGGGGGGGAGGTAGTTCGTAATGATAATATAGGTGTACAAGGGAGTGTAAGTTAATCGTGTTGATACCGTAAGATGTGTGTGTTAGGGTGGGGGGGGGGGGCTCTCTTGTTAGTATCATAAGGTGTACGAGTGTGTGCAATTGTGTGGTAGTCGTGTTGAAACTGTAAGGCGGTAAACTTGAAGCTGAGGTGTCGTGGGTGGGTGATGGTGAGTATAAAGTATAAAGGAAGGTAACTTTCAAAACTTTCATGGCGTGATGCGTGGTTCTATGTGTTGGTGGAGTGAGTGAAACATAGCTGTACGTAAAGATCCTGAGTGGAATTGTTAGTCCAGCATACCTCCAACTATTCAGATTTTACTCCCAGCTATAGGTACACGATGACTGCAACTATAGCTGCATGATATAGCTAAAGTCAACTGCATGTGTAGGCTATCAAGTAAGCAGCAGTGAGCCCTTCCCTGTGACCGTGTTTTCTACCCGACAACAACCTAACCCAAGATGCACCGAATGACCCAGGATCTGGAGATTAAAATAGATTAGACACAGACTGACAGACTCAACAACAGGTCAACTGATGACCTTTGTGACGTCATCTAAAACAGTTATCCTGGTGAGCAGCGCATGCTCGTGAACGTGCTACATGACAAACTCCTGGACTAGAGATTACAACTGCTGACAAGTCTTACAATCCTTTTACAATATTTCAACACTTAACCTAGAGCCCTCTCCTTACATTTGATTTACTTACGAGCCGACCCGCGGTGTAGCATTGGCCGCTATTTATTTGTTTTATTTTCTACTTTTCAGTAATTTATATTTTATGAATTTGACAATTTACCAGACTGGTGGGGATGGGGGTGGTAGCGAAATTGTCTGTTGCGCATGCCTAGAGAGCGAGGGAGGGGGCGGGTGGAGGGTTAGATAGTCAGCTTGAGTCGCATTGTCCTTGAAGAGAATTATATTACATATAGATGTGTTACTATGTAATCATTATATTTGGAAAAAAATTCTAGAAAAGTACAGTATATATTGTGTAACAAATATTTTATACTAGTTTTCAGTACTTCGGTGTAACTAACGCAACGTTTCATTGCATACACATCATTCAAGCAAAAAAAAAAACAGTAGCATTTATGATTTACACTTGGTAACAATGAGTTTGGGTGTAGGTACATATGGGATAGGCGTATTAGAGAACGAAGGATTGGGGTGGGATGTGAATGTAATTGTGGGTGGGGGGTGGTATACGTATTATTTAAGGGTGGGTGAGGGGTGCCCCAGAGTGTAACTCTGCATGCAGGGGCGCACCATGGGGAGTTCTCAAATAAACACGTGATGTCTGCAGACATAAACAATAATTTAACCCGCTAGGGTGCGTGACCTTCTGTCGTCATGTAGACAGATACAGATGGATACATAGACATGGCTCCAGGGCCTAGAGGGTTAACTATTGTAGACAGATACAGATGGCTACATAGACATGGCTCAGGGCCTAGAGGGTTAACTATTGTAGACAGATACAGATGGCTACATAGACATGGCTCAGGGCCTAGAGGGTTAACTATTGTAATCAGACTGATACAGATTGATACATAGACAGGCTCCAGGGCCTAGAGGGTTAACTATTGTAGACAGATACAGATGGATACATAGACATGGCTCCAGGGCCTAGAGGGTTAACTATTGTAGACAGATACAGATGGATACATAGACAGGCTCCAGGGCCTAGAGGGTTAACTATTGTAGACAGATACAGATGGATACATAGACAGGCTCCAGGGCCTAGAGGGTTAACTATTGTAATCAGACAGATACAGATGGATACATAGACATGGCTCCAGGGCCTAGAGGGTTAACTATTGTAATGTCTGGCATCCTTTGTTTGCCATCTTTTAATAACACGGAGATTGCCAAAAAAAATTCTAGACTAAACCTTTCATACAGGAACATTACAGGACTAGAACTGTTCCATGTAGGAATATTGCTAGACTAATACCGCCCGACGTAGGAACACTGCTAGACTAAAACCGCCCCATGTAGGAACACTACTAGACTAAAACCGTCCCATGTAGAAATATTATTTGTCAATATGAAGAAATGTAATTTTTAGCGCAATTTCCATACTGGCAATTGCGTTTAATAATTCGTCATTTCTGGATGGATGGATGTGTGGATGTGTGTCCGCAGCTTTAAGTCGTATCTCCTCCTCAACGAAACAATATCGAGGACTAGTTCCAAAAGCAAATATGTTAAGCAAGTTTCGAGGATGATTGTGGGCCAAACAAATTCCCGGAATTCCTTCCTGGATTTCCCGGAAAAGCCAAAAAAAAAAAAACCTCGAAAAAAATGCAGTTTTTGGCCAATATCTCGGCAACCAGACCACTTAGCGACTTGAAACATTATCAATCGATTCCTGCCATAATTTAGAACAATATTGCCGAAGAAAGTTTTCAAAAATATCCTTTCGTTCGGTCACAAAAAAATAATTAAGAACATTTAAACTGAGCATCGTGTAGGCCTAGGATGATATCTACTTTTTTAAACTGAGCATCGAGTAGGCCTACTCGTTAAAATAAAACTATTTCCGTTGATATAGGTTAATATAGTTGTCTTTTTTTAGTGCAAAAAAATATCCTTTCGTTCGGTCACAAAAATTAAAAATTGTTATGTATAACATAAGGAAATTGCGCTTAAATTGTCACTAGACTTTTTATTAACTTGTTTTTATTTCCGATGATAGTGTTCGTGTCATTAAAGTTGGTTGTCGTCGATACCGTATCTCCTGTCGTCTGTATGTAAACAAAACAAAGCTAGGGACAGATTGAAGGTCCGTGATGGTAGTGTAAGATGTACAGAAATCACACGGACATGGACGGCCCCTTGTGGGGGTGTAGGAGGGGTAGTGGTCGAGTGGTGGGGGGAGTGGTGGGGTGTAGGGGGTGGTGGTGGGGGGAGTGGGGTGGGGGTGGGGTGCGGGGTAGTGGTGGGGGTGAAGGGAGGTGGTGGTGGGGGATTGGGGTGAGTGATGGGGGTGTAGGGAGGTGGTGGTGGGGGATTGGGGTGAGTGATGGGGGTGTAGGGAGGTGGTGGTGGGGGATTGGGGGTGAGTCCAAAGAGGGGGTGGTGTGAGAAAGTCTCCCACACCCAGCATGTCTATCATGTGTTTATGTCTGCCAGAGATTTGTCTGGCTAATGGACCGTGGCCAAACCTGCGGGAGACCGGAAGTGGTGGCCTAAACAACTGACCGGGGCCATAAGTCAGGGCAGGTGGCTGCCTAATGGCCGGCTGGCTAGTGGACGCCTGGAAAATGGACGGCTGGAAAATGGACGGCTGGCTAATGGACGGCTAGATGATGGACGGTTGGCAGATGGACGGTTGGCTAATGGACGGCTAGCTACTGGACGGTTGGCAGATGGACGGTTGGATACAGACCGACAGTCTGATGGACGTAAACCTAGTCACGTGACCGCTGGATGATGTACCTGACAAAACTCACGTCTGCCGGCACTTGCCTGGTTTGTTTATCCAACTCACACCCGTACTGGGGTATGTCCTGTCCGGTTCGTGCCCCCACACTTCACCCCACACACCTCACTCCACACCTCACCCATCACCCCACACACCCGTACTGGGGTATTTCCCGTCCGGTTCGTGCCCCCACACTTCACTCACCACACCTCACCCCACACCTCACCCCACACACCAGTCCTGGGGTGTTTCCTGTCTGGTTCGTGTCCCACACCTCACTCCCCACACCTCACTCCCCACACACACCGCACACTTAAGTATGACTTGTCCACCAGACACCCCACAGTTCACCCCTCACACTCCACACAACCCGCACACCGGAGGATGACTTGACCACCTCACACCACACACACATATCACACAGTTCACCCCTCACACTCCACACCACACATCCTACACACTGAAGTATATCTGGTACACCACACACCCAAACTCCAGTAGCCTTCCCTCAAGACAATCTTTCACACACACTTTCTAGTACATATAAGTTGGAACTCCTTGCTAGCATGTTAAGAACATTTTGTGAAAGTATTTATACAACTTTTATTATCAGTACCTGGCTACTTCTTAGCAGAGTAATGTAAATTTAAATATAACATATTTTAAGGTTATTTATTAAGCATATATCTAAGGTTTACATTACACAACTACCATTTACCCTGCTCGCTTTTTCATGTTTTTCAAATCTCCGTTTAGACCCGAGTACCCACAGCCTGATAAGGGCAACCCAAGTTATCAGAGAATATCTAGAAGTTATGTTTTTTTATGTTGTGCTCTGTTTATGTCTACATCTGAAATTTGTATTTTTGTTATTGTATGTGTGTTCTGTGTATGTCATGTCTACTTCAACATTTGAGTCTGTATATGTGTATGTGTCCTTCTTACCTACCTGTGCAGTCGTGTGCTGGGTGCTTTATATTTCACCACAAACCAGAGGCGTAGCGACCCTTCCCGGCGCCCGGGGACAAACTTTTCGATTTGCACCCCCCCCCCCTCAAGATTTCGATTTGCACCCCCCTCAAACTTTCGATTTGCACCCCCCCCCCCCTCCCTCAAGATTTCGATTTTGCACACCCCCCCCCCCCTCAAACTTTCGATTTGCACCCCCCCCCCTCAAGATTTCGATTTGCACCCCCACTCAAACTTTCAATTTGCACCCCCTCAACCTTTCAATTTATTTTTCCAACCCATTTTGGCGCCCCCTAAGGTCGGCGCCCGGGGACATATGTCCCCCCCCCCCCCGCCCCCCTTCGCTACGCTACTGCCACAAACCTCTGCTCTCTCCTCTTGAGACACTAAAACAAAAGTCTTCTATCAGAACTCTGTCCAGTCTCAGCCACTGATCACGTGACTCGTGAACTAAAAATAGCTTGTGCTCTCCGTCCTTGATATTTAACTCGCTAATCACGCCGATAAAACTTTTTAAAAACTTTTATAGCCTAGGTCACGGTGATCTTGGCGTGATTTCTCTCCCTCTATAAATAAATCTTTGGACGGAAATAACATGACGGGAATGGATGTGTCTGGTCAAGTACATGCGGCTAGTGGTTAGCTAATGTTAGGTCTAGGGTTGAACTCACGTTTTATGGTGATTTAATTAAATACGGCTAAATTGGCAAGTAGTTACTTGGTGCCATCATAAAGTAGAGATACTTGGTGCCATCATAAAGTAGAGATGCTTGCTGTCATTATAAAGTAGATATACTTGGTGCTATCATAAAGTAGAGATACTTGGTGCCATCATAAAGTAGAGATACTTGGTGCCATCATACAGTAGAGATACTTGGTGCCATCATAAAGTAGAGATGCTTGCTGTCATTATAAAGTAGATATACTTGGTGCCATCATAAAGTAGAGATACTTGGTGCCATCATAAAGTAGAGATACTTGGTGCCATCATAAAGTAGAGATGCTTGCTGTCATTATAAAGTAGATATACTTGGTGCCATCATAAAGTAGAGATACTTGGTGCCATCATAAAGTAGAGATGCTTGCTGTCATTATAAAGTAGATATACTTGGTGCCATCATAAAGTAGAGATACTTGGTGCCATCATAAAGTAGAGATGCTTGGTGCCATCATAAAGTAGAGATACTTGGTGCCATCATAAAGTAGAGATACTTGGTGCCATCATAAAGTAGAGATACTTGGTGCCATCATAGGGGTCGTAGTGGTCGGGTCGGTAAAGATCATAATTGCTAAACTGAAAAGTCCCGAGTTCGAACCCCTGGGCAGATGACGTTCGAACCCAAAAAGGAGAAATAACTCCAAAATCAAACAACCGCTCCCTTACAGTTTGTTCTTGGATGGACAAAGGCTGTGGAAGCAAATCCAAAAAGAAAAGCAGGCGGATATGGCGCATAACCAGTTGACACGAAGAAGAAGAACAAATGTCCCATCATAAATTATGGATCGACGTATCATTAATTAGGGATCAACCTATCATAAATTAGGGATCAACCTATCATAAATTAGGGATCAACCTATCATAAATTAGGGATCAACCTATCATAAATTAGGGATCAACCTATCATAAATTAGGGATCAACCTATCATAAATTAGGGATCAACTTATCATAAATTAGGGATCGACCCATCATAAATTAGGGATCGACCTATCATAAATTAGGGATCGACCTATCATAAATTAGGGATCGACCTAACATAAATTAGGGATCGACCCATCATAAATTAGGGATCGACCCATCATAAATTAAGGATCGACCTAGTATTTGACGTTGTGAAATTTTTACCCCATGCCGTAACTCCGTTGACCGAATTTTCTCTAGTTGAGTGAGTTGTGTTTACACACGTTTCGACATGGCCGCCGTACAAGTGGCGCCCTCTTTGATACGGAATAACTGCCACGCCCACCTGCCCCGCAGACCCGGAAGTCAGAGACGATGCCAGAGCCCAACATGACGAGCAGTGACATGAGGGAGTAGCACCCCCACCCCCCTTCCTGTTGGCAGACCCCACCACACCTCCCGGCACCCCCTGTTGGCAGACCCCCCTCCCCCACACCTCCCCACACCTCCCGGCACACCCTACCCCTCACTGTTGGCAGACCCCCTCCCCCCCCCCACCTCCCGGCGCCCCTGTTGGCAGACCCCCCTCCCCCACACCTCCCGGCACCCCTACCCCTACCTGTTGGCAGACTCCCCCCTCCCCCCACACCTCCCGGCACACCCTGCTGACAGAATCCCCTCCCCTCACACACCTCCCGGCACCCCCTGCCTGTTGGCAGACCCCCCCCTCCCCCCTCCCCCACACCTCCCGACACACCCCTGCCCATCTGGCTTTTGTTTAACAGTCACAGATCCGCTCCTACGGCAAGTGTGACGTCACACTGGGCTTGGGAACCGGAAGTCTTGAAAAAAATGCCCTCGCTGCTTACGTGTTAGGTGTGTTTAAATTACACAATCAACCTTAAGACAGGATATCATCTGAAAACCCCAACCCTTGCAGAAATTATGCTTTAGAGACTTGTCGCAAACTCACAAGCATTGTATGTAACATGTTGGATTTCTACGCCAGATTTGCACAATGCTATGAAGTTATTGAATGGGTTGGTAAAAAGCTGAATGTAAATATCATGTGCAATGTAAAACAATGATAGTTATATGACATCAAAGTTGACATATGATTGTAGACTGACGTGTAAACAGGGGGAGGGGGGGGGGCTGTTGACTCACACGATACTGTGTTACACGTGTGTTGGTGATCCGCCCTTGAGGTGTGAGTAGAGCTGACAGATTCAGGTGAGGGTGGGGAGTAGGTTATGTAACAGACACGATAGGAAACGTACGTACCGTAGTACCACGTGATTCCCGTGGAGTAAGTTATGTAACAGACACGATAGGATACGTTGTACGTACCGTAGTACCACGTGACCCCCGGGGTGGGTGTTATTGTGACGTGTTATCAGAGGAGGGGGTGAGTTTGATCGATGAGGTGTTATCTCCGGGGTGGGGATGGGATGGAGTGGAGGTCTGTAGTGATAGGAGGAAAAAGGTAAGATGATGGGCATGGATTGAAAGGCTGGGATAGGAAGGTTCAGGGGGGGGGTATGCTGGGGTAGGGGGGGGGACTTGTTGCCTAACATATTCATTGGTCACTGTTCTAGTTTGATGGGGGTGGTTTATTTGTGAAAGTTGGGGGGGGGGGGATTCGTGAGAGGTGGTAGACTTGGGGGGGGGGGGGTTATTTGTGGAAGGTGGTAGATTTGGGGGGGGGTGGTTAATTTGTGGAAGGTGGTAGATTGGGGGGGGGGGGGAATTTGTGAGAGGTGGTAGATTGATGAGGTGTGGTTGGTGGTTTTTATCTTTTTTAAATCATATTTTAGTTTCATTCGTCAAGTCTGAGTTTAGTACCGCTCTAGATAAATACCAGCCAGCCAGACCTACTTACTGTGGCATGCAGTGTTTCTTTCAGACATTTTGCTTTGGAGAAGAGGAGAGGGGAGGTAACTTAAATTTACGGGAGGGGGGGGAGGGGGTCGGACACTGATAAATGTAAATGTTTCCTAAATAAAATATAACCTTTTCTACTTCGTTCGGGGGGGGGGGGGGGCTAGATAAAGAGATGCCTGAAAGAAACTCTACTCCCAACGAGTCTCTATCTTTAACAGATCACATTTCCAACCCCATTTCACCATGCACACACAATTATGGTTTATTTATTCAGAGAAATTGTTTAAGTTCAAAAACGTATTTCACATACATACAGATCTATTGTGTGATTGAAGTTAAAATACATACATATCTGGGATGTGCTTCCATGGCTCTTTACGTTACATACATTTCGTACCAAAAACGTCAAGGAAATGACGCCAAATCTCTTGCAGTCAAATTAGCTCATGATTGATTGACGTCTGATTATAGATTAAGATAATCTTGTAATCTCGCTGTGTGAGTGTGAGTACATGAAGACCACACACGCGTATCGCAACACGAATGATGTTTTTAAACTAAATAATTTTATTTTTAACTCACATTTCGCGTAGTGATGACGTCATGCACGAGATTTCTCTCAAAAAAATTCTAACGATTCGCCCCAGGGGAACTCAATCTTCTTTAAAAAAAACACAGAAAATGTGGGTTACTGGCGCAGGAGTCAATGAATGGTGTTTACATTTCGTTTTAAACCCGGTGATCGTAATTTTATTTTCTTTCCCGGTTTTTTTTTTTTCGTGCCTGACCTAAACTGCTGATTTATTGAAGGTAGAGCTAAAATACACTCACACTCAAGTATTTCATTCACACATATAAGTTTATAATTTATATACGTACATCATCCATACATACAAGTATATATCATGCGACCAAAATAGTTTGCTTTGTTTGAGTATATTAGTCGCTGACTTTCTTAGTGTTTTTAGTTTACCGTATACAGATTACAGAGTATAGAAGAAGTATTGTAATTATGCTGAATAATTAACAGATATTTGACAGTTTTCGCCGCTTTACAGCTCCTCAATTTACCGTACACGGAATATAAAGTAATGTATTGTAATCGTGCAAAAATCTAGATCCCAATTTTGACAAATTTTAACGTACTACATCTTTCCGGAACCGGAAAAACATAATACTTGCGATATTGTCTGTCTGTCTGTCTGTCTGTTTGTGAGTGTAAACACGATAACTTGAGTACCGTTTCAGTTAGGTTGACGAAGTTTAATATGTAAGTATTATATCTAATGTAGAGTTTGCTTTCAAAGTCTGAGAAGTTTCCATGAACCGGAAGTGGTACTTACACGTCTCTATTTTCTAAAATAACATCTAGCAGGTGCACATTTTCCTGTTCTAGCATGTTCCTTCGATTCCGTAGATTTTCTGTTACTTCCTTCATGCTCGATGCTGATTGGTCCGTCTGGCGGTAAGGCATATCCTACCAACTGCCTGTCGTCATTTGGTATTCTATAGAATGGCCAGTAGGCGTAGCGAGTGGGGGGGGGGGGGGGGGGGGGGGGGGGGGGGGGGGGGGGGGGGTACATATGTCCCCGGGCGCCGACGTTAAGGGCGCCAAAATGGGTTGGAAAAATAAATTGAAAGGTTGAGAGGGGTGCAAATTGAAAGTTTGAGGGGGGTGCAAATCGAAAGTTTGAGGGTGGGGGTGCAATTCGAATCTTGAGAGGGGTGCAAATCGAAAGTTTGAGGAGGGGGGGTGCAAATCGAAAAGTGTGTCCCCGGGCGCCGGGAGGGTCGCTACGCCTCTGAGAATGGCTAGGATATGTATGAACATCTGATGTATTTCATGCTATAGGGTTGGTAAGTAGGTCACCAACCAGTTCTATGGCTCATGCAGGTTTTATTGAGCCGTAGAGCTGGTTGGTTGCCTACTTACCAGCCCTATAGAATGACTAGGATATGTATGAACATATGAGTATTTCAGGCTTTGACGACCCTTTTCCGGCATTGTATACGTTGGTATTCTACAAAATTCCGGTTTTTTTTTAACGCATTTCCGGAAACACGTCTAAAATATAATTTTAATCTTATGGCGGTTTTAATACATTTTAAACATTAAAAATCAAAGTTGTTGTTGTAACCCTGGACAACACGGTTACAAAAACTACCAGTTGATACCATCAACAGACAACATCCGACACCACATCGTCACGGAAACGTCATTAAAAACATCACCAAAAACAACATTAAAGACAAAAATTTAAAGCCAAATTTATCAAGAAACACACATAAAACCCTTGGTTGTTTGCCTTACAAAATTCAGCATCATCATGTTTTTGAATGAGGAAAATGGCGCCAAATCTGCGAGCGATTATCTGGCAAACATCCGGTCACATGACAAGATAAATAAACAATTGTTTGTACAGCGAGCGACTTGTGTATAAAGAATTAGTTCCTCTGTTTACATCTAACTTTGATAGTGTTGCGTCAGACACCCCCCCCCTTGTGTTGCCAGGTGGCGCTACAACATCCAACATGATCTAATTCTGGCCAGTTTTATTCGCATTTTCATGTTACAGAATTTTAGAAAAATACAAATAATAAAAATAATTGCCTATTTAAATTGAACACGTTGCCAGAAATCGGCTACTTATTGTTCTATTTTCGTCAGATTGAATTCCCCATAAAGGTGATCGTGTGGGGGTGAGTTCACACGCGGAGTGTGTGTGTGGGGGTGTGTTCACACCCTGAGTGTGTGTGTGGGGGTGTGTTCACACCCGGAGTGTGTGTGGGGGGTGTGTTCACACGTTGAGTGTGTGTGGGGGTGCGCTCACACCCTGAGTGGGTGAGAGTGTGTTCACACGTTGAGTGTGTGTGGGGGTGTGTTCACACGTTGAGTGTGTGTGGGGGTGTGTTCACACGTTGAATGTGTGTGGGGGTGTGTTCACACGCTGAGTGTGTGTGGGGGTGTGTTCACACGTTCAGTGTGTGTGGGGTGTGTTCACACGTTGAATGTGTGTGTGGGTGTGTTCACACGTTGAGTGTGTGTGGGGGTGTGTTCACACCCTGAGTGTGGGTCTGCTACAAGACAACCTGGCAATATTTGCTCACCTGGTTTTCCCAGATTCTCATCCCAACTTTACCTCGTGTTTTCCTTGTAATATGGGAACAGTGGTCGTTGTTAATGTGGTCTGTTCCCTACTATATGGAAACCGTGGTCCTAGTCAATATAGTCTGCCCCATGTTATATCGGAAATGTCTGTAAAAATCGATCAATTGGTTATTGCGTCTTGACGTCCTGATTCTACTATTTCTATTTCAACGGCCATCCATAAATGGTATCACTGTTTTAAAATTCTATTTACCACCCCCACCCCCACCCATATTACCTCCCCAACTAGTCACACGTCGTCACTAAAAAGTCAACCACCATCCTTCTGCCCACAACAAGACAAGAATATTTTTACCCCCCCCCCCCCCCCTATCACAACTCGAATTTGAAACTTACTCTTTCCTCCCTCGATTTTGACATTTAATAATACACGAACAGTGATACCTTTGACTTCCTAAACACCCCCCCCCCCCCTCTCCATCTAGTCACACATTGTCACAAAGTCAAATCCTCTCTCCCAGGAGCGTGATGTCAGTGATAGACACACCATAAGTCAGCTACCATTCCATTGTTCAGCACTGTTTATATTCTCCTTAAAACATTTTACGTGAGCGTTTCTAGACAACTCTTGGTCGGGGCCACCCTAAGTGTTTGCGGGCCTCTGGGGCCACCGTAAGTGTTAGCGGCCCTCTGGGGGCCACCCTAAGTGTTTGCGGGCCTCTGGGGGCCACCCTAAGTGTTTGTGGCCCTCTGGGACCACCCTGTTGGCGGCTCTCTGGGGCCACCCTAAGTGTTTGTGGGCCTCTGGGGGCCACCCTAAGTGTTTGTGGCCCTCTGGGACCACCCTGTTGGCGGCTCTCTGGGGCCACCCTAAGTGTTTGTGGGCCTCTGGCCCTCTGCCTTATTGGCCTGGGAGATAGTTCGGCTCAGTTAATGACGCCATCATTAGTCCCCTTGCAACCAATCCATCACTCGACTAAACACATCCTTTAAGCATTACCTCCCTTATCACTGTAGGCGCGATAACTCTGTAACCTGTCGAACAAAACTTACTGCCCTTGTTTGTAAACTACAAGTGTCTCAACTCGGTGGTATAAAGATGAGTTATTTCCCCTAACGACGGGAGATAATTCGACCAAATATCCCTGACATGTGGAAAATTAGCTGGTTTTTGTATTCACACCAGGAGACCAGTTCTGCCAATCTCGATCTGTAATAAAAACATGCATTAAGACATGCATTTAGACATGGCTTATTTACATGGATGTCAGCGTTGGCGGGGGATTTGTTTAGAGAGAAGAAAAAAAATGTTGGGTATTACATTAATGCTGAGTCGTGCTTCTCTTTCAAGTTGTTGGATGACCTGCAGACGTAGGTCATTTGTACAGGCTGGGTGGGACCTTGGTGGTGTCTTATGGATGTGGTAGGTCAGTATCTAGTTATCCTGGCTCAATGACTAGATGATGTCTTGATGTGTTGTCTACTTGACTGGGCAGTGTCTTGATGTGTGGGCTTATTGACAAAATAGACCCGTGTTGTATTCACTAAACAGTGTCTAGACGTGTTGCCTATTGACTTGTGTCTAAATGTGTCTTATTGACTTGTGCCTAGATGTGTCTTATTGACTTGTGTCTAGATATATTGTCCAATTGACCAACTGTACCAGACAACACCATACAACACCAGACAACCACAACTTCAACAGCTCCATTGTTCTTGCCTTTCTGACTACGATCTACTATTTCTCTTTTTTAATGAACTTACGTAATGTTAGAAAAATGTGTGGGATTAGCGAACTGTGTGAGGGTGGAGTGTGTGTGTGAGTGGTGTGGGGGACGGTAACACAGCCTCGTTTGTTTCCTATCACCCAGTTCCCAGAGTGTCAGGTCACAGGCTCTATAGGCTGGCAGCCGTGTGGCCCAGGTCACAATGTACGACTACAACACTACAACATTACAGCTCCCACTAGATCACCACAGCTCCCACTAGAACCCCACAGCTCCCACTAGAACCTCACAGCTCCCACTAGAACCTCACAGCTCCCACTAGAACCTCACAGCTCCCACAGCTCCCACTAGAACCTCACAGCTCCCACTAGAACCCCACAGCTCCCAAAGCTCCCACAGCTCCCACTAGAACCCCACAGCTCCCACTAGAACCCCACAGCTCCCACTAGAACCTCACAGCTCCCACTAGAACCCCACAGCTCCCACAGCTCCCACTAGAACCTCACAGCTCCCACTAGAACCCCACAGCTCCCACTAGAACCCCACAGCTCCCACTAGAACCTCACAGCTCCCACAGCTCCCACTAGAACCTCACAGCTCCCACTAGAACCCCACAGCTCCCACAGCTCCCACTAGAACCCCACAGCTCCCACTAGAACCTCACAGCTCCCACTAGAACCTCACAGCTTCCACAGCTCCCACTAGAACCTCACAGCTCCCACTAGAACCCCACAGCTCCCACAGCTCCCACTAGAACCCCACAGCTCCCACAGCTGCCACTAGAACCCCACAGCTCCCACAGCTGCCACTAGAACCCCACAGCTCCCACTAGAACCCCACAGCTCCCACAGCTCCCACTAGAACCCCACAGCTCCCACAGCTGCCACTAGAACCCCACAGCTCCCACAGCTGCCACTAGAACCCCACAGCTCCCACTAGAACCCCACAGCTCCCACAGCTGCCACTAGAACCTCACAGCTCCCACTAGAACCCCACAGCTCCCACTAGAACCTCACAGCTCCCACTAGAACCTCACAGCTCCCACTAGAACCCCACAGCTCCCACTAGAACCCCACAGCTCCCACTAGAACCCCACAGCTCCCACTAGAACCCCACAGCTCCCACTAGAACCCCACAGCTCCCACAGCTGCCACTAGAACCCCACAGCTGCCACTAGAACCTCACAGCTCCCACTAGAACCCCACAGCTCCCACTAGAACCTCACAGCTCACACTAGAACCTCACAGCTCCCACTAGAACCCCACAGCTCCCACTAGAACCCCACAGCTCCCACTAGAACCCCACAGCTCCCACTAGAACCCCACAGCTCCCACTAGAACCCCACAGCTCCCACAGCTCCCACTAGAACCCCACAGCTCCCACAGCTCCCACAGCTCCCACTAGAACCCCACAGCTCCCACTAGAACCCCACAGCTCCCACTAGAACCCCACAGCTCCCACAGCTCCCACTAGAACCCCACAGCTCCCACAGCTCCCACAGCTCCCACTAGAACCCCTCAGCTCCCACTAGAACCCCACAGCTCCCACTAGAACCCCACAGCTCCCACTAGGACCCCACAGCTCCCACTAGAACCCCACAGCTCCCACTAGAACCCCACAGCTCCCTCAGCTCCCACAGCTCCCACTAGAACCCCACAGCTCCCACAGCTCCCACTAGAACCCCACGGCTCCCACTAGAACCCCACAGCTCCCACTAGAACCCCACAGCTCCCACAGCTCCCACTAGAACCTCACAGCTCCCACAGCTCCCACTAGAACCCCACAGCTCCCACAGCTGTCACTAGAACCCCACAGCTCCCACTAGAACCCCAAAGCTCCCACAGCTCTCACAGCTCCCACAGCTCCCACTAGAACCTCACAGCTCCCACAGCTCCCACTAGAACCCCACAGCTCCCACAGCTGTCACTAGAACCCCACAGCTCCCACAGCTCCCACTAGAACCCCACAGCTCCCACTAGAACCCCACAGCTCCCACAGCTCCCACCAGAACCTCACAGCTCCCACTAGAACCCCACAGCTCCCACTAGAACCCCACAGCTCCCACTAGAACCCCACAGCTCCCACTAGAACCCCACAGCTCCCACTAGAACCTCACAGCTCCCACTAGAACCCCACAGCTCCCACAGCTCCCACTAGAACCCCACAGCTCCCACTAGAACCCCACAGCTCCCACTAGAACCCCACAGCTCCCACTAGAACCCCACAGCTCCCACTAGAACCTCACAGCTCCCACTAGAACCCCACAGCTCCCACAGCTCCCACTAGAACCCCACAGCTCCCACTAGAACCCCACAGCTCCCACTAGAACCCCACAGCTCCCACTAGAACCCCACAGCTCCCACAGCTCCCACTAGAACCCCACAGCTCCCACTAGAACCCCACAGCTCCCACTAGAACCCCACAGCTCCCACAGCTCCCACTAGAACCCCACAGCTCCCACTAGAACCTCACAGCTCCCACTAGAACCTCACAGCTCCCACTAGAACCTCACAGCTCCCACTAGAACCCCACAGCTCCCACAGCTCCCACTAGAACCTCACAGCTCCCACTAGAACCCCACAGCTCCCACTAGAACCCCACAGCTCCCACTAGAACCCCACAGCTCCCACTAGAACCCCACAGCTCTCACTAGAACCTCACAGCTCCCACTAGAACCCCACAGCTCCCACAGCTCCCACTAGAACCCCAGTGCTCCCACTAGAACCCCACAGCTCCCACTAGAACCCCACAGCTCCCACTAGAACCCCACAGCTCCCACTAGAACCTCACAGCTCCCACTAGAACCCCACAGCTCCCACTAGAACCTCACAGCTCCCACTAGAACCCCACAGCTCCCACAGCTCCCACTAGAACCCCACAGCTCCCACTAGAACCTCACAGCTCCCACTAGAACCCCACAGCTCCCACAGCTCCCACTAGAACCCCACAGCTCCCACTAGAACCCCACAGCTCCCACTAGAACCCCACAGCTTCCACTAGAACCTCACAGCTCCCACAGCTCCCACTAGAACCTCACAGCTCCCACTAGAACCCCACAGCTCCCACAGCTCCCACTAGAACCCCACAGCTCCCACTAGAACCTCACAGCTCCCAATAGAACCTCACAGCTTCCACAGCTCCCACTAGAACCCCACAGCTCCCACAGCTCCCACTAGAACCCCACAGCTCCCACAGCTGCCACTAGAACCCCACAGCTCCCACTAGAACCCCACAGCTCCCACAGATCCCACTAGAACCCCACAGCTCCCACAGCTGCCACTAGAACCCCACAGCTCCCACTAGAACCCCACAGCTCCCACAGCTCCCACTAGAACCCGACAGCTCCCACAGCTGCCACTAGAACCCCACAGCTGCCACTAGAACCTCACAGCTCCCACTAGAACCCCACAGCTCCCACTAGAACCTCACAGCTCCCACTAGAACCTCACAGCTCCCACTAGAACCTCACAGCTCCCACTAGAACCCCACAGCTCCCACTAGAACCCCACAGCTCCCACTAGAACCCCACAGCTCCCACTAGAACCCCACAGCTCCCACTAGAACCCCACAGCTCCCACAGCTCCCACTAGAACCCCACAGCTCCCACTAGAATCTCACAGCTCCCACTAGAACCTCACAGCTTCCACTAGAACCCCACAGCTCCCACTAGAACCCCACAGCTCCCACTAGAACCCCACAGCTCCCACAGCTCCCACTAGAACCTCACAGCTCCCACTAGAACCTCACAGCTTCCACAGCTCCCACTAGAACCCCACAGCTCCCACAGCTCCCACTAGAACCCCACAGCTCCCACTAGAACCCCACAGCTCCCACAGCTCCCACAGCTCCCACTAGAACCTCACAGCTCCCACAGCTCCCACTAGAACCCCACAGCTCCCACAGCTCCCACTAGAACCTCACAGCTCCCACTAGAACCCCACAGCTCCCACAGCTCCCACAGCTCCCACTAGAACCCCACAGCTCCCACAGCTCCCACTAGAACCCCACAGCTCCCACAGCTCCCACTAGAACCCCACAGCTCCCACAGCTGCCACTAGAACCCCACGGCTCCCACTAGAACCCCACAGCTCCCACAGCTCCCACAGCTCCCACCAGAACCTCACAGCTCCCACTAGAACCCCACAGCTCCCACTAGAACCCCACAGCTCCCACTAGAACCCCACAGCTCCCACTAGAACCCCACAGCTCCCACTAGAAACTCACAGCTCCCACTAGAACCCCACAGCTCCCACAGCTCCCACTAGAACCCCACAGCTCCCACTAGAACCCCACAGCTCCCACTAGAACCCCACAGCTCCCACTAGAACCCCACAGCTCCCACTAGAACCTCACAGCTCCCACTAGAACCCCACAGCTCCCACAGCTCCCACTAGAACCCCACAGCTCCCACTAGAACCCCACAGCTCCCACTAGAACCCCACAGCTCCCACTAGAACCCCACAGCTCCCACAGCTCCCACTAGAACCCCACAGCTCCCACTAGAACCCCACAGCTCCCACTAGAACCCCACAGCTCCCAAAGCTCCCACTAGAACCCCACAGCTCCCACTAGAACCTCACAGCTCCCACTAGAACCTCACAGCTCCCACTAGAACCTCACAGCTCCCACTAGAACCCCACAGCTCCCACAGCTCCCACTAGAACCTCACAGCTCCCACTAGAACCCCACAGCTCCCACTAGAACCCCACAGCTCCCACTAGAACCCCACAGCTCCCACTAGAACCCCACAGCTCTCACTAGAACCTCACAGCTCCCACTAGAACCCCACAGCTCCCACAGCTCCCACTAGAACCCCACAGCTCCCACTAGAACCCCACAGCTCCCACTAGAACCCCACAGCTCCCACTAGAACCCCACAGCTCCCACTAGAACCTCACAGCTCCCACTAGAACCCCACAGCTCCCACTAGAACCTCACAGCTCCCACTAGAACCCCACAGCTCCCACAGCTCCCACTAGAACCCCACAGCTCCCACTAGAACCTCACAGCTCCCACTAGAACCCCACAGCTCCCACAGCTCCCACTAGAACCCCACAGCTCCCACTAGAACCCCACAGCTCCCACTAGAACCCCACAGCTTCCACTAGAACCTCACAGCTCCCACAGCTCCCACTAGAACCTCACAGCTCCCACTAGAACCCCACAGCTCCCACAGCTCCCACTAGAACCCCACAGCTCCCACTAGAACCTCACAGCTCCCAATAGAACCTCACAGCTTCCACAGCTCCCACTAGAACCCCACAGCTCCCACAGCTCCCACTAGAACCCCACAGCTCCCACAGCTGCCACTAGAACCCCACAGCTCCCACTAGAACCCCACAGCTCCCACAGATCCCACTAGAACCCCACAGCTCCCACAGCTGCCACTAGAACCCCACAGCTCCCACTAGAACCCCACAGCTCCCACAGCTCCCACTAGAACCCGACAGCTCCCACAGCTGCCACTAGAACCCCACAGCTGCCACTAGAACCTCACAGCTCCCACTAGAACCCCACAGCTCCCACTAGAACCTCACAGCTCCCACTAGAACCTCACAGCTCCCACTAGAACCTCACAGCTCCCACTAGAACCCCACAGCTCCCACTAGAACCCCACAGCTCCCACTAGAACCCCACAGCTCCCACTAGAACCCCACAGCTCCCACTAGAACCCCACAGCTCCCACAGCTCCCACTAGAACCCCACAGCTCCCACTAGAATCTCACAGCTCCCACTAGAACCTCACAGCTTCCACTAGAACCCCACAGCTCCCACTAGAACCCCACAGCTCCCACTAGAACCCCACAGCTCCCACAGCTCCCACTAGAACCTCACAGCTCCCACTAGAACCTCACAGCTTCCACAGCTCCCACTAGAACCCCACAGCTCCCACAGCTCCCACTAGAACCCCACAGCTCCCACTAGAACCCCACAGCTCCCACAGCTCCCACAGCTCCCACTAGAACCTCACAGCTCCCACAGCTCCCACTAGAACCCCACAGCTCCCACAGCTCCCACTAGAACCTCACAGCTCCCACTAGAACCCCACAGCTCCCACAGCTCCCACAGCTCCCACTAGAACCCCACAGCTCCCACAGCTCCCACTAGAACCCCACAGCTCCCACAGCTGCCACTAGAACCCCACGGCTCCCACTAGAACCCCACAGCTCCCACAGCTCCCACAGCTCCCACTAGAACCCCACGGCTCCCACTAGAACCCTACAGCTCCCACTAGAACCTCACAGCTCCCACAGCTCCCACTAGAACCTCACAGCTCCCACAGCTCCCACTAGAACCCCACAGCTCCCACAGCTCCCACTAGAACCCCACAGCTCCCACAGCTGTCACTAGAACCCCACAGCTCCCACTAGAACCCCAAAGCTCCCACAGCTCTCACAGCTCCCACAGCTCCCACTAGAACCTCACAGCTCCCACAGCTCCCACTAGAACCCCACAGCTCCCACAACTGTCACTAGAACCCCACAGCTCCCACAGCTCCCACTAGAACCCCACAGCTCCCACTAGAACCCCACAGCTCCCACTAGAACCCCACAGCTCCCACAGCTCCCACCAGAACCTCACAGCTCCCACTAGAACCCCACAGCTCCCACTAGAACCCCACAGCTCCCACTAGAACCCCACAGCTCCCACTAGAACCCCACAGCTCCCACTAGAACCCCACAGCTCCCACTAGAACCTCACAGCTCCCACTAGAACCCCACAGCTGCCACAGCTCCCACTAGAACCCCACAGCTCCCACTAGAACCCCACAGCTCCCACTAGAACCCCACAGCTCCCACTAGAACCCCACAGCTCCCACTAGAACCTCACAGCTCCCACTAGAACCCCACAGCTCCCACAGCTCCCACTAGAACCCCACAGCTCCCACTAGAACCCCACAGCTCCCACTAGAACCCCACAGCTCCCACTAGAACCCCACAGCTCCCACAGCTCCCACTAGAACCCCACAGCTCCCACTAGAACCTCACAGCTCCCACTAGAACCCCACAGCTCCCACTAGAACCTCACAGCTCCCACTAGAACCCCACAGCTCCCACAGCTCCCACTAGAACCTCACAGCTCCCACTAGAACCCCACAGCTCCCACTAGAACCCCACAGCTCCCACTAGAACCCCACAGCTCCCACTAGAACCCCACAGCTCCCACTAGAACCTCACAGCTCCCACTAGAACCCCACAGCTCCCACAGCTCCCACTAGAACCCCACAGCTCCCACTAGAACCCCACAGCTCCCACTAGAACCCCACAGCTCCCACTAGAACCCCACAGCTCCCACTAGAACCTCACAGCTCCCACTAGAACCCCACAGCTCCCACAGCTCCCACTAGAACCCCACAGCTCCCACTAGAACCCCACAGCTCCCACTAGAACCCCACAGCTCCCACTAGAACCCCACAGCTCCCACAGCTCCTACCAGAACCTCACAGCTCCCACTAGAACCCCACAGCTCCCACTAGAACCCCACAGCTCCCACTAGAACCCCACAGCTCCCACTAGAACCTCACAGCTCCCACTAGAACCCCACAGCTCCCACTAGAACCTCACAGCTCCCACTAGAACCCCACAGCTCCCACAGCTCCCACTAGAACCTCACAGCTCCCACTAGAACCCCACAGCTCCCACTAGAACCCCACAGCTCCCACTAGAACCCCACAGCTCCCACTAGAACCCCACAGCTCCCACTAGAACCTCACAGCTCCCACTAGAACCCCACAGCTCCCACTAGAACCTCACAGCTCCCAATAGAACCCCACAGCTCCCACAGCTCCCACTAGAACCCCACAGCTCCCACTAGAAACTCACAGCTCCCACTAGAACCCCACAGCTCCCACTAGAACCCCACAGCTCCCACTAGAACCCCACAGCTCCCACTAGAACCCCACAGCTCCCACAGCTCCCACCAGAACCTCACAGCTCCCACTAGAACCCCACAGCTCCCACTAGAACCCCACAGCTTCCACTAGAACCCCACAGCTCCCACTAGAACCCCACAGCTCCCACTAGAACCCCACAGCTCCCACTAGAACCCCACAGCTCCCACAGCTCCCACTAGAACCCCACAGCTCCCACTAGAACCCCACAGCTCCCACTAGAACCCCACAGCTCCCACTAGAACCCCACAGCTCCCACTAGAACCCCACAGCTCCCACTAGAACCTCACAGCTCCCACTAGAACCTCACAGCTCCCACTAGAACCTCACAGCTCCCACTAGAACCTCACAGCTCCCACTAGAACCCCACAGCTCCCACAGCTCCCACTAGAACCCCACAGCTCCCACTAGAACCCCACAGCTCCCACTAGAACCCCACAGCTCCCACTAGAACCTCACAGCTCCCACTAGAACCTCACAGCTCCCACTAGAACCTCACAGCTCCCACTAGAACCTCACAGCTCCCACTAGAACCCCACAGCTCCCACAGCTCCCACTAGAACCCCACAGCTCCCACTAGAACCCCACAGCTCCCACTAGAACCCCACAGCTCCCACTAGAACCCCACAGCTCCCACAGCTCCCACTAGAACCCCACAGCTCCCACTAGAACCCCACAGCTCCCACTAGAACCCCACAGCTCCCACAGCTCCCACTAGAACCCCACAGCTCCCACAGCTCCCACTAGAACCCCACAGCTCCCACTAGAACCCCACAGCTCCCACTAGAACCCCACAGCTCCCACTAGAACCCCACAGCTCCCACAGCTCCCACTAGAACCCCACAGCTCCCACTAGAACCCCACAGCTCCCACTAGAACCCCACAGCTCCCACAGCTCCCACTAGAACCCCACAGCTCCCACTAGAACCCCACAGCTCCCACTAGAACCTCACAGATGTCACTAGAAATCCCACATCCAACAGTGACACCGTGTCTAAGATTAACACTGTCCTATTCTTACCTATTGTGTAATACGACAGACACGGGGCGGGGTGGGGGGGGGGTACATGTAAAACTGCCTACGTCAGCAGACAGAAAAACCGTTGACACACATTTTTAAAACCCAGACGCGTGGGAGTCTGTAAGGGAGATCAGCAGTTATGAGAAAAATTGCTTAAATTATCTCCCTTCAAACGCCTTACTAAGTTTCTTCCCTTAACATCGAATATACTTCACGTAGTAAATTAATACTAGTATTTCATTGTAATGGGGCTGAACTTGTATAAATATCCGTTTTAAGATTTTTTGTTCCATGTAAATTTCAAATCCATGTTTTCATTTTACAAATTTTTTAAAAACTTTAACAATTCTGCAACACTTTGCTTATATCCATGAACAATCCAGCCCTATTCATGACTCGTTATCTACATTCTTGTACGCTTTACAGAGGAATCTCTTACCCCCCTTTGTACGCTAACGACTTCCCGCTGCGCTTGACTTACCTCCCTTGCATACACCAGACTGTGTCGCAGGATTATCTCCCTTCACCACCAGTTCCCTCCCTTCAGCCTGCACTGATTTGATGATGCGTCCCAACATGCCTCATAAATTACAATGGGCTTGCCTTAAATTTTTAAACGTCTTACATTTATAAAAAAGAGTTTTCGTTGTCCGCCCCCCCCCCCCCCCCGTCCCCCCACTCCTCATCCGTTCCATTAACATCACCATTTTTTTTCCTTTAAAAAAATACCTTTATATTACCTTCCCTGCAGCAATATGTTCCTCTCATGAACTGAAAGCATTGCATTATGGGGGCTGTTATAGAGGTAGACGCTAACATGAACAAATTCACGTAACAAGCGCAGATGTGACAGGCATAATACAATTTGGTTGGGCAGACGTGGGTCTTACTGAGACGCTGTTGAGGTGAAGTTGTGGTGGGGTATTTTTGGGGGTGTTGGTGGTGTATTGTGGGGGTGTTGGAGGTGTTGGGGGTGTTGTAGGGGTATGTTGTGGGTGCATCTTGGGGTTGTGTATTAGGAAGAAATGCAGGTGTTGCATGTATAAAGGGTGTTGCATTGTGGATGTTGTAGATGTGAATGGAGAAGTAATGCAGGTGTGTATAAAGGGTGTTGTATGAGGTGTAGAGGGTGTTTTAAGGTATATTAGGGGTGCTGTAGGGGTGTGTTGGGGTGTTGTATGGGGTGTATGGGGGTGTATTAGGTGTGAATGGGGAAGTAACGCAGATGTGTATAACAGGTGTTGAATGATGTGTAGGTGTTTTGTGCAGCTGCGCGTGTGTGTGTGTAAGTGTGTTTAATGTGGTGTTTAGTGGGTTCTTTAAGTGTGTGTGTGTGAGAGAGACACACACAGATATATATATATATATATATATATATATATATATATATATATATATATATATATATATATATATATATATATATATATATATATATATATAATGATTGAAGACGGGCGGTGAGTAGATATATCACACAAATGCTGGTGAACGAGTTACCTAACCTGATTGTCAGAAAGCACATAACCATAACAACATAATCATCAGAGTCGACTTTGATGATGCCGCCATAGCCATACAGTTATCTTGGCGACGCCATAACATACAATTATCTTGATGGCGCCAAACATAAAAAAAATCTTCAACAAATTTATGGGAAACTTTTTTTGTTAACACAAATTCCGACAATTTTTTTTTTCATTTTGTTTTTTGGTTTCTAGACAGTCTAACCGGGGTATAATGGATAAAAATAAAGTTATTAGACAGCTGTTTGTTCCATCAAAATATCAATAGAATCGTTGAATGGGACGGTGTGGTGAAACAGGCATGCACGGGATTGGTGGTCCATAAATACTGAATGTGGACACCAGGAGGGTGAGTGAGCTCGTTAGCTGGGGACAACAACTCATCTAGGAGAGACAACTCGATTGCTGCGGACAGCAACCCATGAAGGGGAGACAACTCCGAAATTAATTAGTAGCAATTTACTGATTATCCTTTCGGTGGACAAAGTGATATTGGAGTCTTATTAAACATGTAACATGTTGACACGTAATACTTAATTTTATATTGGGGGAAAATTTAAAAACAAAAAGCAAAAAAATGAAGATTTCTGACTTGTTGCTCTTATGTTGTCTTCCAGTTCATGACGCGCGTTGCTCACAACAAAATGTGTGCCTTTTGACGTCTTAAGGCGTCATCAACAAGGTCCAAAGTTTGTGACGTTGTCTAAATATCTTAGTCTTACTGCGTCATCAACACGGTCTATACCTTGTGACGTCATCACACCGACCAAGTCTCCTGAGTCCCTGACACCTTCAGTACGATCTCAGCCACACGATGATCAACACACACCATCAGGCTGGGTGAAGTCAGTAGGTGTGGTCTAGATGTCCGTAGTGTACACGGACACTCACCAAACTACGTGACAAGAAAAATAGACAAGTAACCAACAGCTGCAAGCAAGGTCTAAGTAGTTCCAATTAACGATGCTGCTAATCCACTTGCTTCCTTGCTCCTGTTGTTCCGTGTTTGTCTCGGACTGTCTAGCAGCAGTCTGTGGGTGGTCGCTTGTTTCATTCCAGCTGATATGGAATGGTTAATAAAAAAAAACCCTTTAATGTACAATAATAATTTATAATTATGATATCCACGTGTACAGTTGATCTGACAGGTACATTAAGGCTGACGGTAATAGGTAAACTCTACTTCACCTACCCTTCGTGCCGCCTGGCCCGAGTCATCAATGAAAAACATTGAACCAATCACTCAACCAACACTACAAATAGGCTACATACCCCTTTAAATGCACACTGAATACTACCATTAACGAAAACACATACACAGGATAGCGAGCCCACCCCCTTCCCACCCATCCCTTCCTCTTCCTCTTCCACATCCCCAACCCCCACCCCTGCACACGTAAAGCACCAACAGACATTACCCCCTCCTCTGTCCCCCTCCATCCCACCCCCGCACACCTAAAGCACCAACAGACATTACCCCCTCCTCTGCCCGACCCCCACCCCCGCACACCTAAAGCACCAACAGACATTACCCCCTCCTCTGCCCGACCCCCACCCCCGCACACCTAAAGCACCAACAGACATTACCCCCTCCTCTGCCCGACCCCCACCCCCGCACACCTAAAGCACCAACAGACATTACCCCCTCCTCTGCCCGACCCCCACCCCCGCACACCTAAAGCACCAACAGACATTACCCCCTCCTCTGCCCGACCCCCACCCCCGCATACGTAAAGCACCAACAGACATAACCCCCTCCGAGCAGCTAACCAAGTTATCGTCCATCTATTACATAATCATTCGCAGCTGGGGGGGGGGGTGGAGTTGGGGTGGCCTCTGGTGCACGGCTGCCCCGGCTCCCGCAGCCGTACCATCCAGCTCCTGATGCCATGACAGTCAGAGATTGGCGCAGCGAGATCTGTCGCTCCTAATCCCTAATCCTACCACGTGACATCACGGTTACATACAGCAGCGATCCCAGATACGTCCTGGAACCCTTCACATGTCAGCCTCACTAACTCTAGGGGGGGGGGGGGGGGGACAGACATGTCAGCCTCACTAACTCTAACTAATCACAGGGGGGGGGGGGAATGGCACATTTTAAACAAACAAACTCGTCTGTCCTCGTTAGGTTATTTAATTAGATTTTAATGCTACACTGAAAACACATAACTCCGCACTCAGCACCCCACACCCCTTCCCTCACACACAGACACACACAGTCACACAAACATGCACACATATTTCCCCACAACTCGTTTAAATTAATTGACAAATTATACCAAAAGCCCTTTATAAAAATATCGTTTTTGAATTGTCGCATTCCACTCAAGTCCACAAAAGCGTAACAACACTATAAAATTAATAATTTTCAAATGTAATGTTTATGTATTTAATTAATGTATTCTTATATTCATTGTCAAAAATGTATTGATAACATTCATTAACGAGCACTTTATTAATTTAAAAAAGAAAAAGATTTCTTTGAAAAAAAAAAACCAACAAACGACGAATGACAAACTGCATTAGGTAAACAAAGGGGCCCAACGCGCATGACAGTACCGCGATATTAGTGTAAACAATACAGCCAAGGGACCTAACCCGTCGTCGCAGACGAAAAACTGCATATCCGACAAGTTCTGGCTGTAAATTCTCTCTCCCTCAGCTCAACCTACCACCCCCAGACGTCGGGAGTTTTTGGACTCGCCCGCTGTAAAAAGTTAAGGTGGAGTAAAAGCAACATTCATTCTGGGAGAGGCTAAGATAGCGCGGGGCACCGCCGCTCTTGTCATTTTTTTTAGTGCTTTTTGGTTACCTCCATTCTTCGAGGCTTCGTCTTCACGGGCTGTGCGAGGGGAAATTCCCTCTTTTTTATTTAGACTCTTTAGACTGCACCTCGATGTGTGTGTCGGAGGAAGAGGTTCGAAATTTTAGGGCAGTTTGTAGCAGGGACTGGATTTTTTAACGGCTAGAATATTCTGTTCTGGATTACACACACACATTCGTTGGACGAAATTTTAAAATTAGCCATGAATGACAGGTAAGGAGAGATTTTTTTTTATTTTTATGTGTCGCGCGCGGACGTGTTACACGTCTGGCTGCCGTGTCGACTGAGCCGGACTGACCGCCGTGTTTCGCCTGCCGGTGTTGACCTGAACGGACAGTCGTGTTTCGTGTCGCAACACAGCTGGGTAGTGGGCTAACGGTCGTCAGTTCTCGCCTCAAACTCGACCAGATGTCGGCACCTAGTAGGTTCTAACAGCGGTTAAATTTCGTGAAGTTATTCATGTGTGACGATATAACAAAAGTCGGTGTCTGTGCTAGGCTTGCTAGAGGGGGGAGGGAGGAGGTGGGACGACGGTTATACCTGGTCGTATAAAAATAATTAGATCCAGTCTAGCAGACGAGACAAATTCAGCCGACAACTGCTGTTCCAATTTATTTTTTGTGGATCGCGGCTGTGTTTGGCACAATTAGCTTAGCCGTACCCTACCTGAGCTAGTAATCTTTAGGTTACACCAGTTATTGGATAAAGTTAACGGTTAGAGTTAAACACATCACCACACTAAATATTGCTTGTTCAGCGAATGTTATGAAAGTATAGATCTAGATCTAGTTGGCATATGTAGATTTATGTGTAGTATTATTAGAATCTAGATAAGTATTACTATTAGCCTACTGTTTCACTTTAATCAGTTAATGGTAGGCTACTTAATAATAGTTATTATTTGTTAATTAGATAGCAGGGTACTGCTAAACGAATAGTGCAGTGTCGCTTGACAGTGACTACTTCTGCTATCACATGTACAGTAACTGGAGACTGGACTACTGTCGTTAATTACTTGTAAAATCGTAATTAAAATTCCAACACCTTGTTCGGTGAATCAACCGACACACTAAAGCCTTGTCGTCGTCTGCTCTGTTTATTTTCTCTCCAACTCTCTGTAATTAAAAAGTAATAGCCCTCGGCCCTTACAGCTTGTATGTGAACCCTAACCCCCCCCCCTCCCCCCATCCTCTGACCACGCCCCCCCCCCCCCCATCCTCTGACCACGCTCTCCCTTAGGACCAAACCAAAACACACTTTGTTATCGTTTTATCGCGGAAGAGAAAGTTAATCCTGTGACCCGGGTCCAACCCTTGACTCCAACCCCGTCTGCCCCTCCCTCCCCGCCCTCAGTCCATAGCAGGTAGTTGGGATAAAACAGCCCTCAATTAGTTTTTGTGTATGGCTCGGCAGCGTCCCTAACAGTTTTTGTGTAGGGGTGGGGGAGGTGAGGGGGGAGGGGGTTCCTCTCCGTGTCGCCGCTACACACCGACGTGTGCTTGAATATTAATGGCACGCCACACACGGTCAGACAGTGTGCTCCAGCTTGTCGGCTGATTGGCTGACCTTTGGAGTCAGGTGCTAATTGTGAGGTCAGCACATGTGTCCCAGTGATGGGCCGTGGATTGGGTTACATAGTCAAGCCATCCCGCGGTGTTTGTGTCATGTTCAACATCCATCACCGTTGTCATGGTTACCGCGTGACTCAAGGAATAGACACTGCTGGTGATGATAGGTCTAACTCTAATCATCTAGTTTAACCTCAAACATACTGCTGTCACATGTATCAACGGTGAAATCCACTGTATGCGTGGATCTGTGTGTCTGTATGTGTGTCTGTATGTGTGTCGGTACGTGTGTCTATATGTGTGTAATAAATCGATAAGAAGCCAGTCACAAACCCATAATCTCTAGTGTTGTAACTTCAGTGACAACCCCACTACAACCTTGATCACGAATTAAAAAAAAAACCCTAGCCATAACCACAATCTAGCCACAACCTCAAATCCTAGCCATAACCCCGAAACTAGCCATAACCCAAAACATTGCCATAACCCCAAAACTAGCCATAACCGAAACCTAATTATAACCACAGCCTAACCATAACCCCAAAATTCCAACCATAACCCAAAACCTTAGAAATAACCCCCTAATACCCTACACCACACCACCATAAAGACCAAAAGACTAAAAAAGCAACAACACCCCAGCACATCCTTCCCTCTACCACCCCCCCCCCTTTAGTACCAGACGGGTAGAAAGTTATCAGCACTCACCTCTACCACGTCAAGTGTTCTCGTGCTCGCCTCGGCCCCCTCACCCCGAGTACCATTCACATCAACTACCTGATCCTCTGGGGCCATCCACTTGTCTGTAGGGGGGCGTGTGGGTGGGGGGTTGTACCACATGACTGGTGGGGGCGCGGGGGTGGGTGGTGTACCATATGACTGGAGGGGGTGGGGGGTGTACCATATGACTGGAGGGGGGCGCGGGGGTGGGGGGTGTACCATATGACTGGAGGGGGTGGGGCGCTGGCCCATATACACTCACAGGAAACGGAATGGTAAAAACAAATCTTTTTTCCACCTCCCCACCCCACTCTTCACATTCCCCTTGAACCAGCAGGTAGATACTAAAGCTACCCTCGCCTCGTTAAGATGGTTATCTCTGTTTTTCTCTCTCTCTTTCTCTCGTTTCTCTCTCGTTTGTCTCTCGTTCTCACCTTCTCCCGGCGTGAAAATAAAACAATAAAACCTCGTTTATCGCAGTCGGTATTTATTGTTTCACTTCTCTTGTCCTTCCTGACACCCCCCCCCCCACGGGTTTCATTCCTGACACCCCCACTCCCCACAGTATTTACGGGTGTCCTCACTGACGCCCCCTCCCCCACCCCCACATACACAGTAGTCCTTCCTGACATCCGCCCACACACCACACACACACTTGTGTCTTTCCTGAATCCACACACCCTCCCACACACACATGAGTCCTTCCATACAGCCCCCCCCCCCCACACACACACGGGTATCCTTCTGACCGCACAACCCATCCACCCTCCCACACACAGAAGTCCTTCCTAAAACCCTCCTATACTTTTGTTATTCCTGACCCCCCCCCCCCCCCCACACACATATGGATGTCCTTCCTCACGCCTCCCACACTCCCGATAACTTAGGCTACCGGTCACTTTAGGCACCGATCACTTTAGGCAAAGATCACTTTAGGCAAAGATCACTTTAGGCACCGATCACAATACCGATATAATGTGCGGCTACAAATGATTTTCAGTAGCGACTATGTGGCTACAGTTGTATGTAGTATGTAGCTATAGTATGTGGCTACAGTTGTATGTAGTATGTAGCTATAGTATGTTGCTACAGTTGTATGTAGTATGTAGCTATAGTATATAGCTACAGTTGTATGTAGTATGTAGCTATAGTATGAAGCTACAGTTGTATGTAGTATGTAGCTATAGTATGTAGCTACAGTTGTATGTAGTATGTAGCTATAGTATGAAGCTACAGTTGTATGTAGTATGTAGCTATAGTATGTAGCTACAGTTGTATGTAGTATGTAGCTATAGTATGAAGCTACAGTTGTATGTAGTATGTAGCTATAGTATGTAGCTACAGTTGTAGCTGGCGTTCAATGTATTTCTTGGTAGTACACAAGACTGTAGGACCGTGTGATCGGATAGTAGAGCGCACGACTGGTAAACTGACATTGTCTAGTTCGAATCCAAGGCCCGCATCAGTTGACCGTCCCTGAGTTCGCCTTGAACAGATAGGCGTCTGACTGGGCATAGTGTTGACCCCATCCCTACATATGATAAGATCACAGAAACAGGTGAACTCTACTTCATCTACCCCATGAATCACCAGGTCGCTATATTATTGCTAGATATCAAACTGTTCCACCAGACCAAACCTACTATTGTTCTACAAGCACAATGCACGTGCACGAGCACTGAGCGAGGCGTTAAACAACTCACCCTGTCTGCCGTTTTATGAACTCGTGTCTACCGGCATGATGCGCCCATCTCCCTGGAGGTGTGACGGGAGTCACGTGGCTTTACTCACGAGTTATTGCTCACAGTTACGCGACTGCCAGAGTTAAAGGACGTGCAGGAAAGGGAGATAATTCACTCACAATGCTGGCCTCGATAGGTACTGACTGGTTCCATCACACGGCGGCTGCTGCTATTTTAGCCATTACGGTGGTCTAGCTTTGTAGGTTGGTCGATACTAGGTCTGGGTATATCGTCTAGCTTTGTAGGTTGGTCGAAAGTAGGTCTGGGTATATCGTCTAGCTTTGTAGGTTGGTCGAAAGTAGGTCTGGGTATATCGTCTAGCTTTGTAGGTTGGTCGATACTAGGTCTGGGTATATCGTCTAGCTTTGTAGGTTGGTCGAAAGTAGGTCTGGGTATATCGTCTAGCTTTGTAGGTTGTCGAAACTAGGTCTATATCTTCTAGCTCTGTAGGTTGGTCGAAAGTAGGTCTATATCGTCTAGCTTTGTAGGTTGGTTGAAAGTAGGTCTGGGTATATCGTCTAGCTTTGTAGGTTGGTCGAAAGTAGGTCTGGGTATATCGTCTAGCTTTGTAGGTTGGTCGAAATTAGGTCTGGGTATATCGTCTAGCTTTGTAGGTTGGTCGAAAGTAAGTCTGGGTATATCGTCTAGCTTTGTAGGTTGGTCGAAAGTAAGTCTGGGTATATCGTCTAGCTTTGTAGGTTGGTCGAAAGTAAGTCTGGGTATATCGTCTAGCTTTGTAGGTTGGTCGAGGCTAGGTCTATATCGTCTAGCTTTGTAGGTTGGTCGAAAGTAGGTCTGGGTATATCGTCTAGCTTTGTAGGTTGGTCGAAACTAGGTCTATATCGTCTAGCTTTGTAGGTTGGTCGAAAGTAGGTCTATATCGTCTAGCTTTGTAGGTTGGTCGAACTTAGGTCTGGGTATATCGTCTAGCTTTGTAGGTTGGTCGAACTTAGGTCTGGGTATATCGTCTAGCTTTGTAGGTTGGTCGAAACTAGGTCTATATCGTCTAGCTTTGTAGGTTGGTCGAACTTAGGTCTGGGTATATCGTCTAGCTTTGTAGGTTGGTCGAACTTAGGTCTGGGTATATCGTCTAGTTTTGTAGGTTGGTTTAAACTACGTCTGGTTATATCGTCTAGCTTTGTAGGTTGGTCGAACTTAGGTCTGGGTATATCGTCTAGCTTTGTAGGTTGGTCGAACTTAGGTCTGGGTATATCGTCTAGTTTTGTAGGTTGGTCTAAACTAGGTCTGGGTATATCGTCTAGCTTTGTTGGTTGGTCTAAACTAGGTCTATATCGTCTAGCTTTGTTGGTTGGTCTAAACTAGGTCTATATCGTCTAGCTTTGTTGGTTGGTCGAAAGTAGGTCTGGGTATATCGTCTAGCTTTGTAGGTAGGTCGAAAGTAGGTCTGGGTATATCGTCTAGTTTTGTAGGTTGGTCTAAACTAGGTCTGGGTATATCGTCTAGCTTTGTAGGTTGGTCGAAAGTAGGTCTGGGTATATCGTCTAGCTTTGTTGGTTGGTCTAAACTAGGTCTATATCGTCTAGCTTTGTTGGTTGGTCTAAACTAGGTCTATATCGTCTAGCTTTGTTGGTTGGTCGAAAGTAGGTCTGGGTATATCGTCTAGCTTTGTAGGTAGGTCGAAAGTAGGTCTATATCGTCTAGCTTTGTAGGTTGGTCGAAACTAGGTCTATATCGTCTAGCTTTGTAGGTTGGTCGAAAGTAGGTCTATATCGTCTAGCTTTGTAGGTTGGTTGAAAGTAGGTCTGGGTATATCGTCTAGTTTTGTAGGTTGGTCGAAACTAGGTCTATATCGTCTAGCTTTGTAGGTTGGTTGAAAGTAGGTCTGGGTATATCGTCTAGCTTTGTAGGTTGGTCGAACTAAGGTCTGGGTATATCGTCTAGCTTTGTAGGTTGGTCGAAACTAGGTCTAAGTATATCGTCTAGCTTTTTAGGTTGGTCGAACTTAGGTCTAAGTATATCGTCTAGCTTTGTAGGTTGGTTGAAAGTAGGTCTAAGTATATCGTCTAGCTTTGTAGGTTAGTTGAAACTAGGTCTATATCGTCTAGCTTTGTAGGTTGGTCGATACTAGGTCTATATCGTCTAGCTTTGTAGGTTGGTCGAAAGTAGGTCTGGGTATATTGTCTAGCTTTGTAGGTTGGTCGAACTTAGGTCTGGGTATATCGTCTAGCTTTGTAGGTTGGTTGAAAGTAGGTCTAAGTATATCGTCTAGCTTTGTAGGTTGGTCGAACTTAGGTCTGGGTATATCGTCTAGCTTTGTAGGTTGGTTGAAAGTAGGTCTGGGTATATCGTCTAGCTTTGTAGGTTGGTTGAAAGTAGGTCTAAGTATATCGTCTAGCTTTGTAGGTTGGTCGAACTTAGGTCTGGGTATATCGTCTAGCTTTGTAGGTTGGTCGAAAGTAGGTCTGGGTATATCGTCTAGCTTTGTAGGTTGTCGAAACTAGGTCTATATCTTCTAGCTCTGTAGGTTGGTCGAACTTAGGTCTGGGTATATCGTCTAGCTTTGTAGGGTGGTCGAAACTAGGTGTGGGAATATCGTCTAGCTTTGTAGGTTGGTCGAAACTAGGTGTGGGTATATCGTCTAGTTTTGTAGGTTGGTCGAACTTAGGTTTGGGTATATCGTCTAGCTTTGTAGGTTGGTCGAAAGTAGGTCTGGGTATATCGTCTAGCTTTGTAGGTTGGTCGAAACTAGGTCTGGGTATATCGTCTAGCTTTGTAGGTTGGTCGAAAGTAGGTCTGGGTATATCGTCTAGCTTTGTAGGTTGGTCGAAACTAGGTCTGGGTATATCGTCTAGCTCTGTAGGATGGTCGAAAGTAGGTCTGGGTATATCGTCTAGCTTTGTAGGTTGGTCGAAACTAGGTCTGGGTATATCGTCTAGCTTTGTAGGTTGGTCGAAAGTAGGTCTGGGTATATCGTCTAGCTTTGTAGGTTGGTCGAAACTAGGTCTGGGTATATCGTCTAGCTTTGTAGGTTGGTCGAACTTAGGTCTGGGTATATCGTCTAGCTTTGTAGGTTGGTCGAAAGTAGGTCTAAGTATATCCTCTAGCTTTGTAGGTTGTTCGAAATTATGTCTAAGTATATCGTCTAGCTTTGTAGGTTGGTCGAAACTAGGTCTGGGTATATCGTCTAGCTTTGTAGGTTGGTCGAACTTAGTTCTATATCGTCTAGCTTTGTAGGTTGGTCGAAACCAGGTCTGGGTATATCGTCTAGCTTTGTAGGTTGGTCGAAAGTAGGTCTGGGTATATCGTCTAGCTTTGTAGGTTGGTCGAACTTAGGTCTGGGTATATCGTCTAGCTATGTAGGTTGGTCGAAAGTAGGTCTAAGTATATCGTCTAGCTTTGTAGGTTGGTCGAAATTATGTCTAAGTATATAGTCTAGCTTTGTAGGTTGGTCGAAATTATGTCTAAGTATATCGTCTAGCTTTGTAGGTTGGTCGAAACTAGGTCTGGGTATATCGTCTAGCTTTGTAGGTTGGTCGAACTTAGTTCTATATCGTCTAGCTTTGTAGGTTGGTCGAAAGTAGGTCTGGGTATATCGTCTAGCTTTGTAGGTTGGTCGAAACTAGGTCTATATCGTCTAGCTTTGTAGGTTGGTCGAAAGTAGGTCTGGGTATATCGTCTAGCTTTATAGGTTTACATTAGGTCTTATATCGTCTAGCTTTGTAGGTTGGTCGAGGCTAGGTCGATATGTAAACAGTTCAGAGTATAACTTTGAGCTATGTAGCACGATACTAGGTGGACTTTAACAGTGCAATAATTTCGTTAGTACCGAGCAGCGATTAACTGAGCTACAAACTTGTTAGTTAAAAAAAATTCATTTGATCCTCTGCTTTAGTGCAACAACAAAAATATTTGGTGGAGTGATAGATGGTTGGCCTACAAAACTGTTGGACAGAGTCTGGGTCCTTCGTGCTGCAACAAAGCACTTACACACATCAGCTTTTCTCTTTTGTGCCACAGAAACATGGAGCTTCCACAGAAATCTCCCTTCACTTTTGTCGATCTGTAATTTTCATGTCAATACTTACATTGGACATTATAAAAGACATCTGTTAACGATCAAAGTGGTCTCATGTAAGCTTACATGATTACATGTTGGCATTACTGTAGCAAAAAAGCTATCGGTATCGTATTCTACTGAGATTCTACTCTAATGTTGCTGGATTTTATTCAATGAATAGATGACATTCACTTTCATCTTTGTATTGTTTAAATTTTTACCACGTCAATATAATTTATTTCTTGTATTAAAAACAAAATAGGCACTCACATCAGTTGGTTTTAATTAATGTTTACGATAGATCATAGCTCATCAATACACAGGTAGCCGGTATCAGATGTAGCCAGGTAGCACGGGTTGTATATCCAGCACCCCGCCATGTTTCTCTGTGATCCAGGTAACAGCGCTAAGTGCCTGCACCTACTCGAGTGCCCGTTCAAACCCCGGCAATCAATGGCCGCAATAGGCGATCATGTGGGTAAACACGGCACCGTCACAGATACCAGTCAATCACCTGATCACACGCCAGAGTTACGGCCCTTGTTCCGGGGAGATAACACAAGACGACAACCCGGGGTCGATGGCTGCTCTCCCCTTGCAGCCAGACGTGCCCTGGAGATCAGGGAAGGGAAGTAACTGGGGTTGATATCTGACTGGTGTATCCTGGTTCAAATATTATTTGATCTGGGACGTTTAGGCGCCTTTGTGCGTGTTTGTTGTGGGGGTATGTATACCTTTGTGCGTGTTTGTTGTGGGGGGGTATGTATACCTTTGTACGTCTTTGTGTGGCGTGTGTAGCGTACACACGTACACGTGTACAGTTCACACGTACACGTGTATCGTACACGTATGGGTGCTAATCGACCTGCCGTATCCTTACAATAACATGTCGCTGGCCCTAAGCTTACGGTTCTGGGCTAGGTTTTTTAGAGTTTCTCAAACAAATTGTACGGGACTTGAAATTTCCCCAACAGTGAGACTTGGGCGTGTAGTGTACACGTGTAGATATGTATGTGTCCAAGAATAAAGCTGTAAATGTGTTTACGTACACAATTCGGTGTGGGCCTACATAAGTGAATGTACACAATTCCAGGTGTAAAATATTGCTACGTACAAAATTCTAGCTGTGGATAGAAACATGTCCCAAGTTCTTGGTGTAAATCTATACCTACAAAAATGCAGGTATGTAAACGTCTTAAGGGCCAATTTTCAAGGTGTAAATATGTAAATGTACAAGATTCCAGGTGTAAATATGTAACTGTGCAAACCTGCAGGTATGTTCTGAAGTAAATTACCTGCCGAGATGTTGTAATGTGACGTCACGGTGCGCCATCTGACAGTGAGACGTGACGGTATGGTGACATTTAGAAACAGCGGTGGATGGCAAGGGGCGAAACCCTGCTCATCCTTTTTCCTCATTTTCATAATTTTCAAATTACCTTGGCCTATACGCTTGAATTTCCAACGCTATATTTCATGCTTATGTTGGTTGAACAAAAAAACCCCCAAAAAAGACTCAGTTTTTTTAAAAACATTTTGGTGTAACGGTTTACGGTAGGGTTAATTTCATTTTAATGTCCACCCCCAGACATACGCACACATGGCTTACTGGTACCCCCGATCTCATGTTCCACCTTCCCCCTCCCTGTCTCAGCACTTTCAAACAGAACAGCCATTCCTCCGTACCCCAGGCTCCCAGTAGAACCCCCCCCCCTCCCTCCACAGGCTGTAGGACCACACGGGGCGCGAGTAGTGGAGGAATCATTCCCCCAACTGTTGAATGGATCATCTGCCCATCTGCCCAAACTTTTAAATGGATCATCTGCCCATCTGCCCAGACTTTTGAATGGATCATCTGCCCATCTACCAGACAGTTGAATGTATCATCTGCCCATATGCCCAGACTGTTGAATGCATCATCTGCCCAGAATGTTGAATGGATCATCTGCCCTGACTGTTGAATGGATCATCTGCCCATCTGCCCAGACTGTTGAATGGATAATCTGCCCTGACTGTTGAATGGATCATCTGCCCACCTACCAGACTGTTGAATGGATTATATGCCCAACTGTTGAATGGACCATTTGCCAGTTCCCTGCACTAGTAACAGTCCCAACGCGCTACGAGACGGGCGGCCATTAAGATGTGTCTAATTACCCGGAGAAGCGAAGCGTGTTGGCGCGCACACCCCATCCAGCGTACCCCTTCATGTGGAAAATAGAATTTCATCAATTACAACCCGACTACGCCTACCACTGCTCAGTTTTTTTTATCAACAAAATTCTGTTCAAGGATGTTGGTTTATATTTTTTGCCTGCCTCGCCGCAACAGTCACATATCTCAGGTCTGCACGTGTAGGTTACGTTTGTACAACTGCCCGCTTGTTTCTGCCATATCACAACCTCAAGGTCGTGCGTGTACCGCCCTTCACAGCTCACTCTGATAAATATAACAAGCGGCCTAGCAGAGGATTTAAAAAAAAAACACATGCTGATCCAGCTTTAAAATTGTTCACGTTAGGGAGTGGCTGAATTTCTAGCCTAACCTTAACCCAACACGACGTTGATACAATTGAGTAAAATCACTTTCAACTCGCGAAATCTTAAAATAAATCTCGGTATATTTTTTCCCCCCTTCGCGCACCGCGAAAGTCTGTTTGTCAGAGCAGTTCAAAAGCCAGACATATACAGCACACCAGCGCACTAAGAGGAACCGCGTGGCCGCAGGGTGAAACTCTCCCGTTCAAAGCGCAATCTTGGTGCGCAAAGTTGTGCGAGTGCTTGACGCAAGAGCCGGTGTGTCTACGAGTGCCCTGTTGACATGCTCAAGTGATCACTTCCGCCCAATCTCACAACCGTTAATTAGTTATTTTATATGCTGCATTCTTATCGCAAATTGGGTTTATCTGCGCAGCCATCTTTGTTTATAATAAGACACACTGCCCCCCCCCCCCCCCCCCTAATTTTTCCAACCGCGTACGTCACGGTTTGTTTACATTCAAGCTCTACATTCGAGTTTACATTGAAGCACATGTATCCCATAACTCATAATTTACTACTGCAGCTACTGCCGGTTATTACGCCATGATTTCTTGAAGGCATTGCCATGACTGGCGCTATTTTTACCCCACAACAAACTTGATTCAGACTAAACAGGTTTCCCGAAATCATTCATTAAATAGCTACTCAATGGAACGTAAATTTTTTTTTCATTCCTCATTGAGTCCACTCTAAAGTTATTGCTTGACTAATGTCTCATGCATTAGTGTCGTGTAAAGTTATACGCGGGTTTATGGATGTTTTGATACTGAAGTTATTCGTGTTTGAGTCTACTCTACAGTTATTGCTTGACTAATGTCTCATGTATTAGCGTCGTGTAAAGTTATACCGGGGTTTATGGATGTTTTGATACTGAAGTTCCCAGGCATACGCATAGCTCCGTAGATGTATTTTCGTCAGTTATCTGCTACCTGACTTCCGGTAGAGGGCGCCGCCCATTGGTCTGAGGATCTGGACATAACACGTGACTCAACACCTGGGGAAATAAAGAAGGGAAGACAGACATGCCCTGGACGCCATGTTTCACCTGGACCATCCTCACGTATGCCGTGATAAATGTTAACTGTTAACTGTAGCTGTTACGGCTCTATATGTCTTTGTTAAATCCAGTATTCAACGGCTCTATAACTCTCTTTGTTAACTGTAGCATCCATCTCTAATCAGCCGTCCATCTACCCCCCCCCATCTCTAGTCAGCCGTCCATCTACCCCCCCCCCCCCCCCATCTCTAGTCAGCCGTCCATCTACCCCCCCCCCATCTCTAGTCAGCCGTCCATCTACCCCCCCCCCCCCCCATCTCTAGTCAGCCGTCCATCTACCCCCCCCCCCCCATCTCTAGTCAGCCGTCCATCTACCCCCCCCCCCATCTCTAGTCAGCCGTCCATCTACCCCCCCCCCCATCTCTAGTCAGCCGTCCATCATCCACCCCTCCCCTCACCCACCCACTGGGTAAGGTCAGGTATATATTACAACATTCCAAGGAGACTGCTGTGGCTCTCTGACACCCCCACTCTCCCGTCCTTTGATCTTCTGTCGCGCCCCTGTACGTCAATATCCGCCTTCGGTGTAACACGACCCCCGCCCATATCTATTTGGCCGTATTCGCCCCTGACAAAATACACGCAATTTGTAATATATAACCTCCCCCCCCCCCCACACACGATTCCAAGGCCGTACAGGGGCGATATTAGCTACTGCGTTACGCCCTTTTATTTCTTACGGCCTTATCCTCCTCTGGTGGAAATCTTAACCCACTCCAGCCGGCTGCCTACCGCGCCTCTACTGCCGGGCACCAGCCGGCCGCCGTACCCGTCTTACCAGCTACCGTTAGTCTCCAAACGGGGACTACACCCCTCCTGCCGGCTACCGCACCCTTCCAGCCGGCTACCGCACCCCACCTTCAGGCTACTGCACCCCTCCTGCCGGCTACCGCACCCCTCCTGCCGGCTACCGCACCCCTCCTGCCGGCTACCGCACCCTTCCAGCCGGCTACCGCACCCCACCTTCAGGCTACCGCACCCCTCCTTCCAGCTACCACACTCCCTCCTGCCGGCTAACGCACCCTTATAACCGGCTACCGTACCCCTCCTACCGGCTATCCTCCTGACGACCAACCGTACCATCCCTACGGGTGTTGGGTCAGTGAGGCAACACGTGGAATCAAAGCGCCGTGTAACGGTCTGGAATCAAAGCGCCGTGTAACGGTCTGGAATCAAAGCGCCGTGTAACGGTCTGGAATCAAAGCGCCGTGTAACGGATTACATTTCAGCCAAGCGGCTACCCTCAAGGATTTCTAGCACATTCCTCCGCCCGGTCCCGAAGACGTTTAGCCGTCGTGTAAACATTTGCCGTAGGAACGCGTCAAGTTTTATTTACACATTTGCTCCCACTTCTGCGTGGATGTGTGATGTTTTTTCATAAGTCTAGACAGCCCGGGATATAAATAGAAGCATGCGTCACGCGCTAAAAATAGCATCGGAAACCGGAATGTCAATTTGAAATACCCGTGTCGTCAAGAACTAGGCAAGACGGTGGTGGGGACGGTGGGGGAGTTATGTAAACACGGCCCGTGTCCACACACACCCGCTCCCCGCACATACCACCCTCACACTCGCCCACACACATTGCCCTGTCGCCATCTCAAGCATCACATACCCCACAAAAGTACCGCGTGAACTCAAGCCGCCTCTGATTAGCCCTACAAGCAGGAATGAAATTAATTAGCGCGTGTAATCAAACCAGCACGTGCGCCGTGTCAGCACGGCTGGTCACGTGGTGTTGTGTACCGTAACGGCAGGAAAAGTGCAGCTATGACAATTTATACTGGCGGAGACACGGCACACAGTAGCCGACATCACACGGAACACGACAAGTGGTTGACATCACATGGCACACGGCAAGTAGCCGACCTCATACGGCACACGGCAAGTAGCCGACATCAGAGGTGTGAAGCTGACACATTCCTGGGTCAACAGATGTTGGATCTCTACAAATTGGGCTGGTGATCATTGACCTAATGACGTATGACGCTGGATTACTGACTCTCTCAAGTTACAAGAATACTAGGTTTTAACATGTGCTTTTGAATGGTCTGTTGATAGAGCGTATGAATATAGCCCCAATGGGCATGAGTTCGATTCTTATTATGTGACCCACTTACATTTGAAGAAACTAGGTTATAAAAATGAAAGCGCGTTTGAGTGACCGAGTGGTAGAGCGTAGGATCGAAACCACAATATAAACGAGTTCGAATCTGTCTTCACCTTGATGTTCGCAGGGTTAAACTGAACTACGGCACATAGACCCCTCTAGCATTGTGAGTACAGTGACAGATGGACTCTACTTGATCTGCACCAATTGAACGTCCGGGTAGTACTGATAAAGACAGATGAAGAGACATGTGTCACGTGATCTTGTTGTAGAAGCAGATGGGTAGACGTGGTCTATGTGTCACGTGACCTAGTTCAGACAAATAGGTAGACTGTGTTCGTATTATCGAGGCTAACTACTAAAAAAAACAACAGTTGGCTGTTCCTGGTGTTCCCCAGCACAAATCCACATGAACTACTGACTACAAATAACAATGAAAAACTACATTATACAGCTCTCACGACGCTTTGTAATTATTAGCCGGCTCATGTCAAGTAATAATTCACCTTACAGTGCTTGAAATTGCTTTTATTGTGACAGCCTATAGGCAGATTTATTTACCCGACTGTATGCTTGTGTTCATATTTCATTATCGAGGGGGGGGGGGGGGTTTGGGGTTGGGGCGGAATGTCAAGTTATGAAATCCAGTCCTCGACAGTTTTGTAATGGTATGGTAGTTTTGTATTCATTCCGACATCGAAGTTTGCGTTGCACGGTTGTTAGACTATGTGACTACGTGTTTATGGTTATTGGACCATGTGACTTGGTTAAACGAAACGTTACAACCTGAAGAAGATTTAACTACAGTAATTAGTTCACCGTCTTCTTCTTCGTCGCTCTTTGTGTGTCTATCAGTAGGTCTGTACACGAATGGTCCGCTCTCTCACGTCTGTTTCACCTGTGTGCCGTCAGGGCTGTCCCATTCAGGTGTTAGATACGCCATATTGACTACGTCAACTCAACAGTATAATCATCACCTGCAATTTGTAGCCGCCGTCACAGTCCAATGGTCAGCTGACGAGAGCCGATGCTTTAAGCTGAATGAGGTGTCTTCAATTCACACATTTTTGGCTAATGTCCCCGGATTAGGCTGAATCAGATGTCTTTAATAAATAAATAAAAATGCAGCTAACTAGAACAGATGCTTTAAGAAAATAAGCAGTCTTTGGTACTATAATATCCAGCTAACTAGAGCCAATGTCCCTGATTTTTTTAGCTGAATCAGCTGTCTTTGATACAAATATTTTCATCTAACGAGAGACGGTTTCTCCGTTTTAAGCTGAATCAGCCTATCTGTCAGTGATAAAAAAAAACAACACAAGTTTGCGCTGAACTGGAAATAAAAAGCTGAGGCTGTCGTGAGGGCTTTAATGGCGGCTGTTTGTGTAAGGGACGAGGCTTTAATGGCGGCTGTTAGTGTAAGAGACGAGGCTTTAATGGACGACGTGAGGTTTAATCTCTCATCGTAACTGTTGAGGGTTTCAGGATGAGTGGAGTTATGCCGCTTGACGCTTTTTTTGTGTGTGTAAGGGGGGGGGGGTGTTTGCACACATGCAACTTAGTGTGCTTGTATTTTTACATTTTCGTACATTTGTGTTAATCTGTGCACGTATGTATGTGCTTGGTGGTATAAGGTATATAGTACTGTATGTGATAGTTTTGTATGATAATAATTTCCTGACTTGCTTGTTAGATTTCATGTGAAAGTGTAGTGGGTCATATTGTAATCGTGATTGTAGGCATTTGTGAATAGGTAGACTATATTTTATGCTGATAAAAATGGTAACTAGTCGCCTATTATGCAAGTGTATTTTGTATCATATAAGTCAAGTATCCCAATGTTAATTCACCGTGACAGTGTTGTATGACTTCTGCCGGCTCACAGACAGTATCGGACACGTCAGATAGAGCTCCTCTGTTTCACCTGCTTCTCTGTGTATGTCGGGGTAACGCGTCTGGTTTGGTATCTTTATCCTGTAACATTTTGTCCTGATAATTTATCCAAAGACATTTTATCCATTTTAAAAAAATCCTGTGATATTTTTTTATCATGTGATAGTTTTTATCCCGCATTTGTTTAAGCTGCTATTTCTTTTGTATCCAATAACACCCCTCTTCTCAGTGATAATTTGCTTTGAAATTTAGTTTTTGCACCTTTTGTCTGGAGATTTTTTTTTTCTTTTGTTGGGAGTGATGGTGGCGCTCTGCCTAGATATGCCATTCTATGAGATGGTGGTGGTTGTTTGAGATGGTGCTGGTTGTATTAAATGGTAATGGTGGTTGAATTAGATGGTGATGATGGTAGTATGAGATGGTGATGGTGGTTGTATATTCAGTGGGATGGCATTATGAGAGGAGTTTCTTTCAGGCTTACCCTTCTGTTCAAGTACTGTGCCCCCCCCATGGTAGTTTCAGATGTTAGTGTGAGATGGTAGAGTGAGATGGTAGTGTGAGATGGTAGTGTGTGATGGTAGTGTGTGATGGTAGTGTGTGATGGTTGTGTGAGATGGTAGTGTGAGATGTTAGTGTGAGATGGTGGTGTGGGATGGTAGTGTGAGATGTTAGTGTGAGATGTTAGTGTGAGATGGTGGTGTGGGATGGTAGTGTGAGATGTTAGTGTGAGATGTTAGTGTGAGATGGTAGAGTGAGATGGTAGTGTGTGATGGTAGAGTGAGATGGTAGTGTGTGATGGTAGTGTGAGATGTTAGTGTGAGATGGTGGTGTGGGATGGTAGTGTGTGATGGTAGTGTGTGATGGTTGTGTGAGATGTTAGTGTGAGATGGTAGTGTGTGATGGTAGTGGGAGATGGTAGTGTGAGATGTTAGTGTGAGATGGTAATGTGTGATGGTAGTGTGAGATGGTAGTGTGAGATGGTAATGTGAGATGGTAGTGTGGGATGTTAGTGTGAGATGGTAGTGTGAGATGGTAGAGTGAGATGGTAGTGTGAGATGGTTGTGTGAGATGGTAATGTGAGATGGTAGTGTGGGATGTTAGTGTGTGATGGTTGTGTGAGATGGTAGTGTGAGATGTTAGTGTGTGATGGTTGTGTGTGATGGTTGTGTGAGATGGTAATGTGTGATGGTTGTGTGAGATGGTAGTGTGAGATGTTAGTGTGTGATGGTAGTGTGTGATGGTAGTGTGTGATGGTTGTGTGAGATGGTAGTGTGAGATGTTAGTGTGTGATGGTTGTGTGTGATGGTTGTGTGAGATGGTAATGTGTGATGGTTGTGTGAGATGGTAGTGTGAGATGTTAGTGTGAGATGTTAGTGTGTGATGGTAGTGTGTGATGGTTGTGTGAGATGGTAATGTGAGATGGTGGTGTGGGATGGTAGTGTGAGATGTTAGTGTGAGATGTTAGTGTGTGATGGTAGTGTGTGATGGTAATGTGAGATGGTGGTGTGAGATGTTAGTGTGTGATGGTAGTGTGAGATGGTAGAGTGAGATGGTAGTGTGTGATGGTAGTGTGTGATGGTTGTGTGAGATGGTAATGTGTGATGGTTGTGTGAGATGGTAGTGTGAGATGGTAGTGTGAGATGGTAGTGTGAGATGTTAGTGTGAGATGGTAGTGTGAGATGGTAGTGTGAGATGGTAGTGTGAGATGGTAGTGTGAGATGTTAGTGTGAGATGGTAGTGTGTGATGGTTGTGTGAGATGGTAATGTGAGATGGTGGTGTGGGATGGTAGTGTGAGATGGTAGTGTGTGATGGTTGTGTGAGATGGTAATGTGAGATGGTGGTGTGGGATGGTAGTGTGAGATGTTAGTGTGAGATGGTGGTGTGGGATGGTAGTGTGAGATGTTAGTGTGAGATGTTAGTGTGAGATGTTAGTGTGTGATGGTAGTGTGTGATGGTTGTGTGAGATGGTAATGTGAGATGGTGGTGTGGGATGGTAGTGTGAGATGTTAGTGTGAGATGGTGGTGTGGGATGGTAGTGTGAGATGTTAGTGTGAGATGTTAGTGTGAGATGTTAGTGTGTGATGGTAGTGTGTGATGGTAGTGTGAGATGTTAGTGTGAGATGGTAGTGTGTGATGGTTGTGTGTGATGGTTGTGTGAGATGGTAATGTGAGATGGTGGTGTGGGATGGTAGTGTGAGATGTTAGTGTGAGATGGTGGTGTGGGATGGTAGTGTGAGATGTTAGTGTGAGATGTTAGTGTGGGATGGTAGTGTGTGATGGTAGTGTGAGATGGTAGTGTGAGATGGTAGAGTGAGATGGTAGTGTGAGATATGTGTGATGGTAGTGTGAGATGGTAGAGTGAGATGTCAGTGTGAGATGGTAGAGTGAGATGGTAGTGTGTGATGGTAGAGTGAGATGGTAGTGTGTGATGGTAGTGTGAGATGGTAGTGTGAGATGGTGGTGTGAGATGGTAGAGTGAGATGGTAGTGTGTGATGGTAGAGTGAGATGGTAGTGTGTGATGGTAGTGTGAGATGGTAGTGTGAGATGGTAGTGTGAGATGTTAGTGTGAGATGGTGGTGTGAGATGGTGGTGTGAGATGGTAGTGTGAGATGTTAGTGTGAGATGGTAGTGTGAGATATGTGTGATGGTAGTGTGAGATGGTAGTGTGAGATGGTAGTGTGAGATGGTAGCGAGATGGTAGTGTGAGATGGTAGTGTGAGATGGTAGTGTGTGATGGTAGTGTGAGATGGTAGCGAGATGGTAGTGTGAGATGGTAGTGTGTGATGGTAGTGTGAGATGGTAGCGAGATGGTAGTGTGAGATGGTAGTGTGAGATGTTAGTGTGAGATGGTGGTGTGAGATATGTGTGATGGTAGTGTGAGATGGTAGCGAGATGGTAGTGCGAGATGGTAGTGTGAGATGTTAGTGTGAGATGGTGGTGTGATGGTAGTGTGAGATGGTAGCGAGATGGTAGTGCGAGATGGTGATGTGAGATGGTAGCGATGTGTGCCAGCCTACACGTGCCAATCTTGTGCTGATGAAAGTGACGTTGCCCTGTAACGTTGAGCTGATACAGGGGAAGATAAGCATGAACAAAGGGACGTAACCGGGCCCGTCTATCTCGCGTGTGTGTACAGCATCTCTGGAGATCCTGACACGGGCAAGATACAGCAAACACCGAGGGGGAGCCGAGTTGGGTCTGGTGATAAGGGCACCAGGAATAGAACCCCGGAACTTGTGTTAGTGTGGGGAACTTGTGTGTGTGTGTGGAACTGGTGCGTGTGTGCGGAACTTAAGCGTGTTTGGGGAACTGGTGCGTGTGTGCGGAACTTAAGCGTGTGTGGGGAACTTAAGCGTGTTTGGGGAACTGGTGCGTGTGTGCGGAACTTGTGCGTGTGTGCAGAACTTAAGCGTGTGTGCGGAACTTAAGCGTGTGTGCGGAACTTAAGCGTGTGTGCGGAACTTGTGCGTGTGTGCGGAACTTAAGCGTGTGTGCGGAACTTAAGCGTTAGTGCGGAACTTGTGCGGGTGTATCTAACATCCAAATTCTGTTATGGATTTTGATTTTTTCCGTATCTCTTTTTCACAAACCGTTTTCAAAAGAAAAAAAACTTAAATGGTCATAATGTTCAGATGGAAACTGTATAAAAAGTTGATTTTCTTCCCCGCTGTCAGGTTTAGATTGACGGTTATTGTTTACAGAGTTTCTTCCAGGCATCTCTTCGGGGGGGGCGAAGCCCCCCCGAAAATTTTTTACCGCCCCCCCGAACGAAATGAAATTTATATAATTTATATAGAAAATATATACTTTTAACAGTGTCCGCCCCCCCCCCCCGAAGAAAGTTTACCGCCCCCCCCGAAGATTTCAAGTGCCCCCCCCCCCGGAGAAAAAAGTCTGGAAGAAACACTGATTGTTTAAGCTGTATTGTATTTGGGCATGTATGCCTCTGTGTGTGTTTGTGTGTGTGTTGGTAGGGGGCGGGGATATTTCGAGGTTGGAGGAATATTTGAATCTTAAATTGATAAACTAGGTAAGGGGAGGTCAGAGTGCTGAGTAACGCTAGGCTATTGTGCTAAATATAGATCTAGTTACTTTTTACATGACACAGCCTATGACGTCACCGTACCTGCGTTCTAAAAAAACCGTACCTGATCCATATAGCATCAGCATTTACCCGGATAACCATTCATACAATAGGACCTGGAACTACACCACTGCGCATGTCTGTGACCCGGATATATCCAACCCTACACAATCCCCCTCTGTCCCCCCCCCCTCTCCCCATCCTTGCTACTTATCCCCGCGCCCTCTGCTGTGAGAGATTACCTTTTTGTCGCGCGCGCCACCCACGCGCCCCCAATCTACCGGCGCTTTGATCTGCGAGTGACTCGGATTTTCTGGCACTCGCTGTTTATCGGGCCCTAACCTGATCACGTGATCGCTGGCCGGTGGTCGTGTCGCACCCGTTGACCCCGTCCGGTGCTACCAATATCTGCAGGCGGTTCAGGGCGTGTGTTCCGCTCACTCCGCCATTTTTAACCTGCTCGTGTTCTGTTAGCCAATCAGTGATGTCACGTGGTACGGGTTATCGGGAACACGTGAAAGTTTTGTTGCGTGGCTAGCATTATCTTGAATGACCCCAACTTTGGAAAAAATAAAATCGTCTGCGGCTGTCAAGGGAAGATAATTACCGTCTTTTTTTATTTGTAAGAAAACCTGGATATTTGGTTTCAAGATAACTGGGGGAGTCAGTGGAAGGGGGGGGGGGGTCTTTCTCCTGTCAAAGTCAAATTGGAATTTCAGCTTTTTGAAATTTAAGTGCCAGAGTTTCTATGAGGAGAAAATAAATGAGTTTAGGAAAAAAAAAAGATTTTTCAATTATTTGAAAAAAAACCTAAAGTGAGAACCCCTTGTAAAATTTAGTTACAAAACCGCATGTAACAATAAGTTACAGAATTCATATAACAATAACTTACACAACCCATATAACAATAATTTACAAAACTCATGTAACAGTACGTTACACAACCCATATAACAAGTTAAACAACCCATATAACAATAAGTTACATAACCCATATAACAATAAGTTACAGAACCCTTATAACAATAAGTTACACAATCCATATAACAGTAATTTACATAAACTATATAACAATAATTTACAAAACCCATGTAACAGTACGTTACACAACCCATATAACAATAAGTTACCCAACCCATGTAACAACTTACACAACCCATATAACATAAGTTACAGAACCCATGTAACAATAATTTACACAACCAATGTAACAATATGTCACACAACCCATAAAACAATAACTTACAGAACCCATATAACAAAAATTTACAGAACCGCTGTTGTTGAAGTCTCCTCCACTAACCTTAAACATTTTTCCCCCTAACCCCCAGACGTTTGCTTATCATTAAAAGATTAGAAAGCCATTTTTCCCTTATCTAGTGCAGAGAACAATTTCCCCCGAGCAGATATTTCTAGAAACTTCTTTGAATGAATTTTTCCCTGAGATGTGTTATCGCTTTCAGTGTTCGTCACGTGACTTAATGCATCGTTATTTTTTCAAACGTTTTTTTTTTACCCCGTCGTTTGGGATTGGGAGCAGACGTCAGCAGGGAGATAACTACAATGTCATTTATTTCTGGACTCCATGCACCCGGGTATCGTGTGGGTAGACCGGTAGGCTAGCGGCAGTTAGTTGTAGGCTACAGGCAGTTGAGGGTTAGCGGCAGTTAGTTGACGGCTAGTGGCAGTTAGTTGAGGGCTAGCGGCAGTTAGTTGAGGGCGAGCGGCAGTTAGTTGAGAGCTATATGCAGTTGGGTGCTAACGGCAGTTAGTTGAGGGCTAGCGGCAGTTAGTTGAGAGCTATATGCAGTTGGGTGCTAACGGCAGTTAGTTGAGGGCTAGCGGCAGTTAGTTGAAGGCTATAGGCAGTTAATAATTATTGAGGGCTATAGGTAGTTAGCTGCAGGTTTATCATAAAGATATTATACTGCAAGCTAGCGGAAGTGAGTTGCAGGCTGACTCCCCCACCCCACACTTTCATAATGTTGCAATCAAACCATCCTATCCCCACCCCACACCCCCCACTACGTGTCTGAATTTGCTGTCACACTTATGCTCACAAAAAAAAAAAACCCTCCACAAATAAGACCGCCCACCTCTTAAGCATGTGCATCTACGTGAATACATCCAAAGATTTCACAGCATTGCGCACCAAAATAACACCTCAACAGATAAAGCAGGAATAGATCTATTTTTACAGTTAAATAAGAACCTGGATCACCCGTCCCCTAGCTAGGATGGGAAACATTTCAGTCTGAGATAAGAGAAATAAACAAAAATATTTCTCTCTATTTTCTCTCTCAAGCGGGTGTAGAATTTTATGAAACACAGATTTCAATTCTAATCGCGATTTTTTCCGTGCCATCAGAAGAATTATGTTGGGGTTTATCTGTGTATACATCAACATCTCCACGAATGAGGACCTCAATGTTTGTTGATGTTAAAAGTTAATTCAGCTTGTGTTAAAATAGCGTTACATCCCCTTTCTCCCCTGTTCATGTACCCCGCGGGTCTCAAACGGTATCAGGAGGCCCCTCTTGGTGCCTTATCTAGTAAATAAACTTAAATCTCGACCTGTATGCAGATAGTGCTAGATTCACACTTAACATTAGGTATAAAATCTTCTAAAAAATTTAACATTCAATGCTATCATTTATTACAAGTTTAAAAAGCTAAAAAAAGACGACGGTAAAGTTTCTTTTAGAATTTTTGCTTCGAATAGGTGTGAGAAACGTCTGTGAGAAAAGGGTGGGGGAGGGGGCGGCAGTTAGAATAATGGTTAAAGTATATATATTCTGTTTAAATTTAATATTTTTCCCATCATCACGTCCCGGGAATGGTGGTGGGGGTCGACTCCGATGGGCTTGTCCCCCGGGCAGTTGGGTATAGAGATCATTAGACTCAGGCACCATGGTAGTGTCGGCTGCTGAGGTCCACATACGACGTGCTACCTCATCGTCTGCTATCGTTAAGTCCCTGTGGTGCTGCCGTAGTAAGTCTCCCCCCCCCCCCCCCCAGTGTTTCTGCTGTTATCTTGTTCTGTTATCGCCAGCCTAAAGTTTTCACAAATTTATCGCCAGCAAAAAAAAAAAAAAAAACGTCTGGATATTTTCCACTGGCAGCGTTCGTTCCTTCCGAGACCCGAACTGTAAACTACCAAATGAACAGCTAATGCTGATCCGATGCGCCACACAATTCAGCGTCAGCATGAGACACTTGAGGATTGTCCTAACCAGCCTAGTACCACGTGATGTCTACCCGTGGACACTGACGTAGTGCATTATACACGGGGTCAACGGGTGCATATCCAGATAACATGGGAACATAAATGTCTGTTACCTGTTCGTTGCTGTTTTAAACAGATGCTGCAACAACCAGACAACTCTCCCCAACATGCAGACTGCAATAGACCTGGGGATTACCCGGAGCAGTAGGTCACGACTCAGCACGTGTTTGATACTCAGCATTTCTCTAACACGGTTACGAACACGTTGACCTGGCCGTACTCAAGATATTTGTCTGCTTCAAGAGATAATGATGTCTACCCCCCCCCCCCCATCACACACACCTGGCATGTTCGCTCATCAACGAGCCTCACCTGACGTTACCTGAAGAGCTTAATGGCACATGATGAGCTAATATCACGTGATGAGGTTGCGTCAGACTGACTCCGGCCTCGTGCGTCGGAGAGGATTTCATGCGGCGAGCTGCAAATCACGTCACGTCTAGCGGAGTAATCTGTCGGACAAGGAACCGGTGACCGGACAAGAAAACCGGTGACCGGAACAAGAAAACCGGTGACCGGACAAGAAAACCGGTAACCGGACAAGAAAACCGGTGACCGGGACTCTTGTCTGACCTGGAGCTCTGGTATTGCCGGGGGGGGGGGGGGGTGAGATAACCGAATTAGCCACAAGAGATGGGTTCTCGTGGTTTAATGAGGCAAGGTGAGGGTGCGGGGGGGGGGGGGAGCATGTGTATAAGACAAGAGACGGTTGTGTTCCACACATCTCTCGCAGTTGTATATATATATATAGGCCTATATAGTTATAATATAAGGCCCTGCAGAATAAAAATACTGGTAGTTTTGTTATGCATATATATATATATATATATATATATATATATATATATATATATATATATATATATATATATATATATATATATATATATATATATATATATATATATATATATATATATATATATATATATATATATATATATAATGTGGATATAAATCTACAGCGTGCGTGTATTTACGCCATTATCCCACCCAGTCATACCATGACCATGAAACGTTGAGTGTCTGTTGTACAGAAATATATGACGATGTTCACAGCCTTAACCGACACGGGCAGGTCGGATTGTCAATAAATTACTGCGCTCACGTGCATGCAGGTGTAGTGTCTGCTCACGCATAGCGCCGCATGCGTGAGCTGGGAAGTTCGCACATTCTCATATGACGCTTACATTCTTATTACATTCTTACACGACGCTCACATTCTTACATGACGCTTACATTCTTACACGACGCTTACATTATTACACGACGTTTATATTCTTACATGACGCTTACATTCTTATTCGACGCTTACATTCTTATTCGATGCTTACATTGTTACACGACGCTTATATTCTTTCATGACGCTTACATTCTTACACGACGCTTACATTCTTACATATTACGTGAATGGCATATAGGAAAGTCGCATGTTATTCCGATGGAGAAATGGCATTTAATACAAATTCGCGTAAAGTTAAAAATTTCACCCGACTAGTTTATTTAGGAAGCTGTGAACTGTATCTGCTTGCTTTGGCTATCTTGTTTGTAAACATTTTTTTCTCAGGCTTGTTGCACGTGAAGAGTTGGACGGTTAGGTGGGTGGGGCGGTTAGGTGGGGGGGGGTGGCGGTTAGGTGGGTGGGGACGGGGGAGAAATCTTGGGATAGGTGTGTGTGGGGTGTAGGGGGGGGGCGATGTTGACGCCGAGATATTTATGAGTGAGGGATAATTTATGATTTCTTAGATTTGAGAAACTGAGGGAATAAAAAAAATGTGTGAAGTCTGGAAAATGTGGGTGTAAATGGTCCTGTAAAACAGGGAGGATGTAGTTTGTTGTCCTAGCTGGATCAGACACGTTTTTTCATGGTCCAGATAGTTCAGTTGTTGAAACCACCAACCCTTCAGATAGTTCAGTTGTTGAAACCACAAACCCTCCAGATAGTACCGTTGTTGAATCCACCAACACCACATTCTCAGAAAGTATATTGGTGTTGTACCTAGATTTTCTAGATTGTATGCTGGCGTTGTTTTCAACTGCCCCAAATGTCCAATACGGATGTGGTCAAGCGTGTATTGTTGTTGTATTTGTGTGATCATGATTGTAACGTTCTTGTATTTCCCATATTGAAAGTTTTACTTTGAATGCGTTTCTAAAATAAATTTTGTACGGTTGTTGTATTTCCCATGTTCAGTATCTTTATTGTGATGCACCACGTGATGTTAGACACAACATCACAACAGACACACAACGATTGGGGACACGTCCACACATACTTTGTTATGATATACGTCCACACATACTTTGATATACGTCCACACATACTTTGTTATGATATACGTCCACACATATTTATTTATGATATACGTCAACACATACTTTGATATACGTCTATACATACTTTGTGGTGATATACGTCTACACATTCTTTGTTGTGATATGCGTCTACACATACTTTGTTATGATATGCGTCCACACATACTTTGTTATGATATTCGTCCACATATACTTTGATATGATATACGTCTACACATATTTAGTTATGATATGCGTCAACACATACTTTGATATACGTCTACACATACTTTGTTATGATATACGTCCACACATACTTTGTTATGGTATGCGTCCACACATACTTTGATATACGACCACACATACTTTGTTATAATATACGTCCACACATACTTTGATATACGTCCACACATACTTTGATATACGTCCACACATACTTTGTTATACGTCTACAAAAACTTTGTTATGATATACGTCCACACATACTTTGTTATGATATGCGTCCACACATATTTTGTTATACGTCTACAAAAACTTTGTTAAGACATACGTCCACACATACTTTGTTATGATATGCGTCCACACATATTTTGTTATGATATACGTCCACACATACTTTGATATACGTCCACACATACTTTGATATGCGTCCACACATACTTTGTTATGATATACGTCCACACATAATTTGTTATGATTTACGTCCAAACATACTTTGATATGCGTCCACACATACTTTGTTATGATATGCGTCCACACATACTTTGATATACGCCCACACATACTTTGATATGATATACGTCCACATATACTTTGTTATGATATACGCCCACAGATACTTTGATATGATATACGTCCACATATACTTTGTTATGATATACGTCCACACATAATTTGTTATGATTCCTATGATCCCCGAATTAACATTGACAACCCGCTGATTAGCCTGCAACAATTGAACAAAACAACCCAACGCCTAAATAATCAGCCGCCATAAACCATTTGTCTAAGTTACAACGATTTAACAACCCCTTGTCTAACAATGTAACAACCCGTTGTCAACCAGCCACCATTTAACAACCCCTTGTCTAACAATGTAGCAACCCGTTGTCAACCAGCCACCATGTAACAACCCCTTGTCTAACAATGTAGCAACCCCTTGTCTAACAATGTAGCAACCCCTTGTCTAACAATGTAGCAACCCCTTGTCTAACAATGTAGCAACCCCTTGTCTAACAATGTAGCAACCCCTTGTCTAACAATGTAGCAACCCCTTGTCTAACAATGTAGCAACCCCTTGTCTAACAATGTAGCAACCCCTTGTCTAACAATGTAGCAACCCGTTGTCAACCAGCCACCATGTAGCAACCCCTTGTCTAACAATGTAGCAACCCGTTGTCAACCAGCCACCATGTAACAACCCCTTGTCTAACATTGTAGCAATCCGTTGTCTAACAATGTAGCAACCCGTTGTCAACCATGTAACAACCCCTTGTCTAACAATGTAGCAACCCGTTGTCAACCAGCCACCACGTAACAACCCATTGTCTGACAACGTAGCACCAAAAGGCTGACACAGCACGCCATTAAACATTGTTACACGTCCACACATCATCGCTCATTTCAAAACTGAAATAACCGGTTTTATTGCCGGCCTTTTCCGGCCCATTAGCCGTGTGAATAAAAAAGACGAGGATTAGCCTAGCTCTGTCAGCTCATTTTGTGGCGTTAGATTCTGTATTGGTTCAACAGGAGGCTCACACCTGAAACCACACATAAAACCTCATATGAGACCACAAATAAAACCATATATAAAACCACACATAAAACCTCAAATAAAACACACATAAAACCACACATGAAACCACACATAAAACCACACATGAAACCACACATAAAACCACAAATAAAACCACACATAAAACACATAAAACCACACATAAAACACACATAAAACCACACATAAAACCAAACTCGTCCTAACAAATGAGACAATTGTTCTATTCCTTTGCACAAAAGTCATCATTTACCTATTCTACCTACAAGATCTGTAGTCAATGCTACCACTTTAACGGTAGCTAGTGCTAGCAACTTACCATTAGCCATTGCTCCGTCCCCCCGTCCCCCCCTCCCCCACCACCCAGTAGCCCGAGCATATTTCCAGGTCAGCCCTACATATTGGTTCACCTACCGACCCAGTTTTTCTTTGACTGAGACGTTTGTTGAATCACGCCCTAGTTCCATTACGTAACAACGGACCGACTCGTGTTTGTTTTCTTAGCCGACAAACTCTGTACGTCTGTAGGCTGACTGTTAGCTCTGGTCATGTTTGATATCAGTAGCTGTACTGACACCTGTACTGATACAGGTAGCTGTACTGACACCTGTACTGGTAAGTGTGGCTGCAATGATACAGGTAGCTGCACTGACACCTGTACTGATACAGGTAGCTGCACTGACACCTGTACTGATACAGGTAGCTGCACTGACACCTGTACTGATACAGGTAGCTGCACTGACACCTATACTGATACAGGTAGCTGCACTGACACCTGTAATGATACGTGTGGTTGCAATGATACAGGTAGCTGTACTGACACCTCTACTGATACAGGTAGCTTCAATTATACAGGTAGCTGCACTGACACCTCTACTGATACAGGTAGCTGTATTGACACCTGTACTGATACGGGTAGCTGCACTGACACCCTTACTGATACAGGTAGCTGTATTGACACCTGTACTGATACAGGTAGCTGCACTGACACCTCTACTGATACAGGTAGCTGCACTGACACCTGTATTGATACAGGTAGCTGCATTGACACCTGTACTGATACGGATAGCTCTTCTGACACTTCCGTTACTACAGGTAGCTTTACCGGCCATTCCACTGATACAGGTAGCTCTACTGACACCCGAACTGATACAGGTAGTTGTAGTGACACCGTTAGCCTTGCTTACACCTGAGCCTGTTCTGACACCTATAGAGACACATGTAGTTACAGTGACACATAAGGCTGTACATATATGTAGATGTAATACCATTTGTACTGACATAGCTATACCAAAACCAACAAACGACACGCTGTGCTGTTTCACCTCGTGTGTGTCATGCGTGTGTCGGCAAGTTGTGTCAAGTGACACGACTCAGCTGACACACCGTGTGCCCGTACGCTGTGTCAAGTGACACGACACAACTGACACAACACAACTGACACGACACATCTGACACACCGTGTGCCGGTACACCGCACGCACACGGAACTGACACGCCGTCCTGTCCGACTGGTTTATGTCCATGACGTCACGTGTGGGGTTGTGTGAGTGACCCCGCCCCACACAGCGCTGATATCCCTCACATCAATCACGTCCACATGTAGCACGATACCACGGCTGCCGGCTACACGATATATACAAGTTGTATTACACGATACCATCATGTTCTATTACACGATACCATCATATTGTATTACACGATACCTAAATGCATTATTCGATACCATTATGTTGTATTACACGATACCCAATGTAATTACAAGATACTATACGGATGGATTACACGATACCATCATGCTGTATTACACGATACCAAAATGTTGCATAACGCGATATGACACGGCATTTTGATGGATGTCCTTGCCTACAATATCACAGTATCTAAATTAGAAATGGGGAGGAAATATGATACATGTTAGCGGTGTGTCCTATAAAACATTGAAGTCAAGATAATATCTATCTAAAATTTTAACTTAACTTTCACATCCGTTTAGTAATGTAGTTAATACCAGTCTCCTCACACCCCCCCCCCCCCCCCCCCCCCCCCCGGAACTTGATCTACCCAGGTTTAAACTGTAATGTTATAAAACAGCTGAAACTGCACCTCATCACATCATCATACTGTAACACCTCTACCAGCAGCTTGACACCAATTCCCAGACCCCACTATCATCTACCTGAAAAGCCAGCGGCCTACGTCCCAGGAGGCAACGACAGCCTAGCCTTACCCAACAATTACCTAGGTATCGCCATTCCCCCATACCGTCATTCCCTAAACCACGATATTCCCCACGACTTCCTACGTCATGCTACTCCCTGCTCCACATACTTCCCATGTCTGTCTGCAAAAAATATTCGTTAGTCACTTATCGTTCTAACTCTTAGACATAACTGATTGAGTTGTTTGCTAGATAAGGTTTTGTCCCGTCCCCCCACCCCCACCCCACCCTGTTGGTGTATTCAGTGATTGATATGGCGTATAAAAACCCCCGGGTCGCCCGTATCAATCTACTGCCCTATTCACCCACACGCAATGGCAGAGGTTTTCCAATTTCAAGTGTCAATCGCATTAGTCGCACTACGGTCGAGCGTCACTCTCGAATTTAAGCCCAAAGTTTGGCTGACGAAAGTTTGCTTTAGTTCGGTGAATGTTGGTCGGGTTTTTTTTTTTTTTGGCTAGTGTTGGCCTAAATGGCATATTCTTCATTTCTTTGTTTGACACACCTCGCAAAATGTTGCTGGCAAATGTGCCGTGAAATACATTTTTGTGTACGGTGAAGGGGAGGAGAAACATCTGGAACAAACTTGCAGTACCTTTCCTGTCACAGGGAATTGTTGGTGGATGTCTACAGTACCTCTGTCTCAACAGTATCATGTTTTCAACCATTATTTCATGTCTGTAGTACCTCACCGTGTACAGTATCCTCCCTGTTTACAGTACCCCCCCCTTCACAGTCAATAGTACCCTCCCTGTCTACAGTACCCCTGTCTACAGTACCCTTGTCTACAGTACCCCTGTCTACACTACCACCTGTCTACAGTACCCCTGTCTACAGTACCCTTGTCTACAGTACCCCTGTCTACACTACCACCTGTCTACAGTACCCCTGTCTACAGTACCCTTGTCTACAGTACCCCTGTCTACACTACCACCTGTCTACAGTACCCCTGTCTACAGTACCCTTGTCTACAGTACCCCTGTCTACACTACCACCTGTCTACAGTACCCCTGTCTACAGTACCCCTGTCTACCCTCCCTGTCTACAGTACCCCTGTCTACCCCTGTCTACCCCTGTCTACACGGTAAACGGAAAAAAAGTCACAGGAAAAAAAAACACAGAAAAAAAGTCACAGTTTTTGCTAGGAAAAAAAGTCACAGAAAAAAAGTCACAGTGGAAAAATTTTATCGGAAAAAAAGTCACAGAAATTAAGTCACAGAAAAAAAGTCACAAAATCTTTTTAGAAATATTTGTATTAATTTGTTAAGAATTGTAAAATTTTGTGTTTATTGTTGTGGGTTGTATTTTTTGATAGCGTAAATTATTTATAGACGTTAAAAGCATCATGATTTATAACAATTGTAAGTAAAAATACTCTAAGATAATTAACACACCAATCTCAACTTTTGTTACGTATTTAGTTAAATACGCGGTAGAAAAGTTAATTATAAAAGAAATTTAGGCACATTTTGCGTAGGCTATTCTCTGGTCGGCCTCTCCTCAGTAGGCATTGTCCGAACATATTTTGTGTTGTTGACGTTATGCGTCAATGACAGCCTTTGAACCTTGTCGGCTTTCTGTTTTGATCCTAAGTTTTGTTATGTAATGAGCGTGATAAATGTGGGCAGTAAAGGTGGTTGAACTAAACATAACTATTGTTGCCATGAGTTGAGGGCAGCAAGTCATATGAACTTACCATTTCACGGTAATCTAATATTGGTATTTAAAAAAAAACACGATGAAAAACGTGGACTTAGGAGCATTCTTTTAAATGCTACTAATCTTAAATTTAAAATAATTACAATCTACATACTTCATAATAAATATTTTTAGACGAATTATAAAAATTCATATGCGTATACAGCCTACACACATTACATTACATTTAATTTATCCTAAACTAATTTGCACTCTCTAAATATTTAATACATAAAAGTATTAACAAATATCATGCAAATATATATTTGTGACTTTTTTTCCTGTGACTTTTTTCCTGTGACTTTTTTTCCTGTGACTTTTTTTCTGTGTTTTTTTTTCCTGTGTTTTTTTTTCCTGTGACTTTTTTTCCTACAATCGTCTACACTACCCCTGTCCTCGGAAACAGCACACTGGATAAGACGAAGTATCTCTGAAAAAAAAAAACTTAGGATGTTAACGAGACTCCAAAGAAAAACGTAACTGTCCAATGGTTACTGGATTTAAAAAAAAAAAAAACTGCATGTTTCACAAAAAGAAGATGATTTAATGCAGTTGCGGTTCGTTTATAGACAAACAATTAGTGCAAGCTAGTTAAGATTTTTTACTTGTAATGTTAGTTCAGCTAAAAACGTTAACTTATAACCAGAAAATGTAGCGTGTTCAGGCATTAGCGAGGAGTATGAACCTCGCTTTTTGTATGGGGTGATGGCGTGTGCCCCCCCCCCCCCCCCCCCCCACACACACACACACACTCCGCTCAGCTACGCACACAATGAAGACATTCTTCACCTCACTCAGACTTTGGCGCATCGAACATCTCCCTGAGCCAAACACCATTATCTCTCCATCAAACCAATACTCCCTCACCCTACCCATACCCTACCCATACCATAGTCTAACCCACTGGCCTTTGAATCTGGTTACGTTAACCCTTTCTTAAGCTGACATTAACCACGTTGACTTTAATCCTATCCGACCGTACCTCTCTTCTTGATCTTTACTAATCCTCACTAACTCTAATCATCCACGATTCTGACTCTCCCTTATCCTGACTCTAACCCTCCTTACCTAGGCTCTTTCTTGCCCTAACCCTCTCCTTATCCGCCCCGACCTTAACAGTCCTTGACCCTAACCGTCCCCGACCCTAACTTTCACTGACCCTAACCGTCCCCGACCCTAACTTTCACTGACCCTAACCGTCCCCGACCCTAACTTTCACTGACCCTAACCGTCCCCGACCCTAACTTTCACTGACCCTAACCGTCCCCGACCCTAACTTTCACTGACCCTAACCGTCCTTGAACTTGCGGCCGTATCGAGATGTGCCGAGTCAGCAGTTTCGATCCGCCTCACCAAACCTGCCGCCAATTTGATATCCCACGTGCCAGGTGTCTCGTGATAACAAAACTTGTTTAGATTACATCACCATGGCAACAGGTGGATTCGTGAGGCGCCAGCGGATTTGGGTTAAACTGACCCTTGCTCACACAACGTGCACGTGTGGCCGATCATGCGTGAAAGTCACCGTGGTGTATCGCGGAGAAAGTGGGAGTTTACCAAACATTCGGTGTCTTGGGCAGATAGTGTGTGCACAACATGCAACAACATTATGCCTTCGTCACGTGGTGCGTGCACAACATGCAACTACATTATGCCCTCGTCACGTGGTGTGTGCACAACATGCAACTACATTATGCCATCATCAAATGGTGTGTGCAAAACATGCAACTACATGCCATCATCAGATGGTGTGTGCACAACATGCAACTATATTATGCCATCATCAGATGGTGTGTGCTCAACATGCAACTACATTATGCCATCATCAGATGGTGTGTGCAAAACATGCAACTACATGCCATCATCAGATGGTGTGTTAACAACATTATGCCATACACAACACATTCATTCAGCGACCGAATTGTTCAGCCATGACCATATAATAATAACACACCACAAAAAACTTCAGTTTAAAAAAATTTATTTAAATACGATATGTGGAAGCCTTGAATAAATTGAATAAACTGTTTGACTGTGTAGTTTAGCCTGTGTGAGACAGTGTAGTTTAGCCTGTGTGAGACAGTGTAGTTTAGCCTGTGTGAGACAGTGTAGTGTAGCCTGTGTGAGACAGTGTAGTTTAACCTGTGTGAGACAGTGTAGTTTAACCTGTGTGAGACTGGTTAATTGCTAGATTATACAGCTATATCACTACAGGCGTCTTCCAGTTATACAGCCGTATAACTTCATGCGTGTCGCAATCGATTTATCATGTAATTTAATAGACACGTTTTTACAACTTGATGTAGCGGAAACTATTTGAATGGCTTAATTTAGCGGAAATGACTTGATAGACTTAAGCAGAGGTGACTTGCTTGACTTAATTCACCTGTATTATTGACTTGACTGTTCTAACGCACCTGATGTATTGTTTCAGGTGGCGCCTGTGGGAGGCCCTCCTGCTGGGATTAGTACTTGTACAGGTGCACCAGTCCACGGCACAGAACGACAACTACTTCTCAGGTAAGTCCTTGCTTTACCTCCCTTGGTGCTCTTTGTCACAGTGGTCAGACCATCTCCCTTGTCTACTCTGTTCTGAGTAGATTGTCTTCCCTTGTCAGTTTTTTTGTTTACGCTAGAAGTCTTATGATTGTTTTGTCAGTCTCGCTTTGATCTGCCCGCGACCTGGTGCTACTTCCTGGTGTCACCCAGGCCACGCCCATCTTGTGTCACTGGTCATATTGGATCCGTGGCTAGTTTTGTTTCCCTGGTGTCTGTTATAATCGCCCCTGGTCATGTTCTTTCAACCCGCGTCTGTAATACACAATATGATTGGTTGGTAAAATAAATAGTCCGCCTTTCATCATACGCTTACACAATAAACTAATAACCTTTGACATACTCGAGTTAAATACAAACACAAACAGCGGAACAGGTGACGTTTGTTTTGGCTTTCAAGGGTCAACAAGAAAGACAAAAGCACCACTGTTGTGTACTTGATATCCCGGGCAAAAACAAAAGCATTACTGTTAAGTGCTTGTATTCCAATCAACACCGACCTACTGTATCCATGACCTACTGTATCCATGACCTACTGTATCCATGACCTAGGCCTACTGTATCCATGACCTACTGTATCCATGACCTACTGTATCCATGACCTAGGCCTACTGTATCCATGATCTACTGTATCCATTACCTACTGTATCCATGACCTACTGTATCCATGACCTACTGTATCCATGACCTACCCTCTAACCCGAACACTACCGACTGTCCGGTAATTGTTATCCCATCATCGCCGACCTGTTACGTACACTTCCGGTTCTCCGACCATGCGCAATAGCCACACTCAACCCTTCCAACAATGGCTCGATTGTTTACCCACAGATGTGAGAAAGGAAGCAATTAGCCGGCTAATGGTTAAAAAGTGTCTCATTAACTCTCTTGCCCCCGTTTTATTCCCGGCGACATCTTTATGCCGTGGTCCACAATCGCCTCGTCTTATCTTTATTTGGTCCGTCCCACTCTGACTACATCCCCAATTATGCTCCCGTCCGTGTTTTTAACTTTTATTGTATTCTCCCCCGTCCGCCTCGTTATGGCCGGGGTTTTATTTATAGCGGCCCTGACCTCACTTCCGGTGTGCAGATATTCCCGCTTCACGGATGTGCCTACATGCCGGCAACATTAGGACATTTTATTGTCCGCATGCGATGCAGGGGCGGAACTACAGTGCCGCCAGACCCCGCAATGCGGGGGGGCCCGCGACGTTTAGGGGCCCAATTCCGACCAAAAAAACAATGAATTTTCTTTTCATAAATAATGTTTTTCGTGCACCTTGATAGTGGTTTTGTAAAAAACAAACAGGTCTACTATAGCAGTGATTGTTCTACAGTAACTAACACACACTGTTACGTAGAAAAATATAAAATCTACAAGAGCTCTGCTTTGAAAGATAGGCAAACGTTCACACTACTTCCATGACTTACTGCCCTTCATTAAAACACAAGTGCCCATAAATCTCATTTAAATAGTTTTGTACTATGTAAATTAAAGAGCCATTTATTCTCTTATTTATTATTTAAATACGACATACTAAAGAATTCTATATCTATAAAAATGAATAAATTCAAAACTAATAATATAAATACAAAAAATCATAAAAATAAACATAACGCGAGAAACCATTGCAAAATCAAGCTTACGTGTTTATATAACTTTGACCAGCCGACGTAATTGTTGGAATTTTCGGTAACCATAAGACGTAATACAAACATTTGTAAAACACGATTATTACGGGCTCGAAATGAGTTTGGACTTATTGTTGACTTTGTTGTCTGGTTCGTTATCTCAGAGTGGTTATACATTGCTTTAAAATTGATTAAAATATTCAGGTAATAGACTATTTAAAATTTAGAGGAGCGGGCTACTTATAAATATATATGTATGTATGTATATATATGTATGTATGTATGTATGTATATATATATATATATATATATATATATATATACACACACACATATATATATATACACACACACATATATATATATATATATATATATATATATATATATATATATATATATATATATATATATATATATATATACATATAGGGGGGGGGGGGGGCCCAAAACATTTTTTTGCGGGGGAGCCTTTTTTTTTCTAGTTCCGCCACTGATGCGATGCTTTATGCCAGGTTTATTAAGGCGTAAAAAAGCTGGTTAGCATATTGTCGGAGATTTTTATCAGAAAATTAAAAAAAAAAAAAGCTTCTTTTTTTTAGCGCGAGTGAAGGGGGGGGGGGGGGGGGGGGGGGGGGGGGGGTCGGGTGCATAATTTTACCTCCCGTCGTAGCCTTAAGCGGACTTGATAGAAATATGTTTTAAAATGCAGCATATTCTATAGGATTGTATTCGTCTTTTGTAGCTGATCTTCGTAGGGTAACGTTGGGGTGTAGGGAAAGGGGTGGCATTGGACAGGAAAGGGGTGGGGATTAGGGGGTGTGAAGGTGGAGAGGTGTAGTGGGAGTATAAGTGGTGGGGTGGTGGTGCGGATGTGGTTGTGTGGGATATAGGTTCGAAAGAAAGGCTGTGGGGTTGTTTTAGTAAGATACGATGTGGGGTTAAGTGGGGGGCAGTCGGTGAGGTGAAAAATAGTAAGAAACTGTGTAGGGGTGTACGTGGGAAAGACATGGTGGGGTGGAGGAGATACTAGAGGACGGGGGGGGGGGTTTATATCTTGCCTAGAGCTCTGGAAATCCTGAAGTGGTCTACTGCGCATCACGTGGAACAGCTCTGCTACTGTTGTTACCGGTATCGCTACCCGGCCACGTGGGCGCCATGTAAACTGCGCAGTAGTCAGGCCAAATCTAATTTTGATAGCCAAAACTTGCGGTCGACTTTGTTTTTCAACGTCTCAGCCTCTACAAACAAATTGCGGAAATTTTTTGTATCTTGAAAATATTTTTACAGGCCTAAATTTTTGTTTCATCATGTATAGTAGCCAGTAACAACCCCCGCCCTCCCCCGGTACAACTTTTTTGCAGAATATTCTAGTTCTAGGGGTGGGTGTAAATTCCGCAGTTGTGAAACCAGATCTTAACATCTCCTAGGTAGTCTCCCCTGGTCGCCGTCTCCTTAATAAAAGGATTTCCATGTTCAAGTTATTTCATTGGACAGGAGAAATAAACATGGGCGTGGGGCATGCGCAGAAGCGTCTGAAATCAACATGCACTTTTGTTTATTTAGGTTAGGATTAGGTTTCGCGTATAATGTAACGACGATATTGTCAAGGAATTTTGGCGACCTAGTTTAGACGGGACACATGTCTAGCTTTCTGAGATCAGTGCTGGCGCAAAAATGGTCGTCAGGTGTGTCGGTGACCTAATTATCAGTGACAGATGTGTTGGTGACCTAATTACCAATACCACGGTAGACTGTCATTGTAAGTCGTCCATAACTTGGTGTAAAGTTTATCGATAATGCCAAGCAATACAATTTATCTGGCTAGAACTGAGCTGACTAGTGGTCTATGTCCCCTCTAAGCTCCTTGTATAAAACCTTTAGAACACCGCGCACAGAAAATACGTGATGCTCACAACCCCTCCCCTCCCCCCCCCCCCCCCCGTTAGTGGGAACGTTACTAGTGGTTAGGGTTAGGTTTGAGATTGTTGTTGAGTAATGGTTAATTAAAACTGTCTAACAGGAAAAAGCTAATTAAACATTCTAATGTTCTCCCGTTATTGAGTTAATAATTTTAAAAACATTGGATGGTAATATGAACACGAATCAAAGTCAGACTTAATTAGGAGTAACCTCCCCTCCCGGCAACTTGGCTACCACCACGACTGCAAGAGTAAACACAGTGTGTGTGTGTGGGGGGGGGGGGGTATATTTCGTCACTTGACTGCAGTCGTATCCTGACATCTGATACTCTACACACTCGTCACAGCCTCGTTCTGGCACTGTCGTCTGGTACTCTACACACTCGTCACAGCCTCGTTCTGGTACTCTACACACTCGTCACAGCCTCGTTCTGGTACTGTAGTCTGGTACTCTACACACTCGTCACAGCCTCGTTCTGGCACTGTCGTCTGGTACTCTACACACTCGTCACAGCCTCGTTCTGGCACTGTCGTCTGGTACTCTACACACTCGTCACAGCCTCGTTCTGGTACTCTACACACTCGTCACAGCCTCGTTCTGGTACTGTAGTCTGGTACTCTACACACTCGTCACAGCCTCGTTCTGGCACTGTCGTCTGGTACTCTACACACTCGTCACAGCCTCGTTCTGGCACTGTCGTCTGGTACTCTACACACTCGTCACAGCCTCGTTCTGGCACTGACGTCTGGTACTCTACACACTCGTCACAGCCTCGTTCTGGCACTGACGTCTGGTACTCTACACACTCGTCACAGCCTCGTTCTGGCACTGACGTCTGGTACTCTACACACTCGTCACAGCCTCGTTCTGGCACTGACGTCTGGTACTCTATACAAACACACTCGTCACAGCCTCGTTCTGGTACTCTACACACTCGTCACAGCCTCGTTCTGGCACTGACGTCTGGTACCTCTCGTGTAACCACGTGACCCGGCACCCAGTGCCTCGAACACTCTGTCTAGACTTTTACATTGGCCAACACACGACTTTACCTGATACCATAACCTCGGTCCTATAACCATAAGTTTACCATAATCACGGCCCTATAACCATAAGTTTACCATAACCACGACCCTATAACCATAACTTTACCATAACCACGTCCATATAATAACTTTACCATAACCACGTACATATTATAACAACTACCATGGCCCTATAACCATATCTTTACCATAACCACAGCCCTATAACCATAACTTTACCATAACATCGGCCCTATAACCACAACTTTACCATAACCTCGGCCCTATAACCACAACTTTACCATAACCTCGGTCCTATAACCACAACTTTACCATAACCGCAGCTATAACCCCTAGCTATGAGAAAACTTTCTAGCAAAAATACTTAATTGGACATATTACCTTCAGTGCTTAATTAATTAGCGATGAATCACGTGACCGCGATAAACTAATTAAACCGTACATGAAATACTAATTAGTATGTCTGTGCTGCGTCACTGGTACGTGCTAGCAATAAATACTCGCTGATATATGTGTACACACAGTGTGTACACACAGTGTGTACACACAGGTCACATGAGAATCTTAGCTGATATATGTGTACACACAGTGTGTACACACAGCCAACATGAGAATATTAGCTGATATATGTACACAGGCCACATGAGAATCTTAGCTGATATATGTGTACACAGGCCACATGAGAATCTTAGCTGATATATGTGTACACAGGCCACATGAGAATCTTAGCTGATATATGTGTACACACAGCCAACATGAGAATCTTAGCTGATATATGTGTACACACAGCCAACTTGAGAATCTTAGCTGATATGTGTACATACAGGCCACATGAGAATCTTAGCTGATATATGTGTACACACAGCCAACATGAGAATCTTAGCTGATATGTGTACACACAGCCAACATGAGAATCTTAGCTGATATATGTGTACACACAGCCAACATGAGAATCTTAGCTGATATATGTGTACACACAGCCCATATGAGAGTCTTAGCTGATATATGTGTACACACAGCCAACATGAGAGTCTTAGCAGATATATGTGTACACATACAGTCAGCCCATATGAGAATCGTAGCTGATATATCTGTACACGTTGAGTTTGTAAATGTGTACATGGTCAGGCTATAGTAAAGCTTTAGCTGATATAGCTGATATAGATTCATGTGTACATGGGACTACGGTCAGGCTACAGTTTGGAGAAATCGGCAGCATCGTAGTGGTGTATGTTCTACAGGTATGGCGGTGTTAGGGCTAGAGTTTGTGTAGGTGACATAACTCAGATTAGGGTAGCAATGTTAGCATTGAGTAGCATCGTATACTACGCATTGTTGATGTTTCTGTAGGTACGTAAATTGTTATACGGCTTCAGTCCACCTGTGAAATATACGTTACATACTTTATATTACCTATGTTTGTTTTCCTCCATCCCCCCCCCCCCCCACCCCGCACCATGCAGCACGTGAGATAACCACCGTCAACATGACCGCTGTTCACCTAACCATAACAGACCAAATAAACCCTCAACAAAGCTCATCTTTCTTCCCTAAATCTTTCTGCTTTAAATCTTCCTTTCCTAAATCTTTCTGTTTGATGCCGTGGCTAAGTCAACAGGCGAGGCACGATATTGACACACCCCCTCCGTGTCCCGTGTTCCCCCCCCCCCGTAAGACCAGATCAAGAGGCGCCCCACCCCCCCTGATCGCTATGAATAACTCGCCTGTTGCATAAGCCGAGTACGCTGTCGAGTGCGCCTTCAAGTTGTGTACCTAAATGTGAGTAGTTAGTCAACTAACAGATCCACACGGCCAGCGGCGGTGGTTTGTTGACGTTTGGTTGGTGATGAGGTGGTATGTTAAGTGTGTTTTGATTGGTTAGCTTGGTGTGTTAAGTGTGTTTTGATTGGTTGGTGCGGTGTGTACAGAAATCACAGGTACTTCCTGACTTTGTAAACAGCTCTGTCTCGGTCACCTGTGGCGCTTTGTTTCAAACGTTTGTTTTAAAATTATGGAATTATGTTTGACTTAGACGATGATAAACTTAAGTATATAGCGTGTACGGAGTTGGTTGTGTACCATGTGTGAATCGAATGAGGTGTAAAACTGTGCTGTTGTATTGTACGTGCTATGTTATGTGATGGCGTGGTCGGACGGTAGAGCAACGGACCACGAGTCCGCATTCGTGGTTCTGTTCTGCTGACGTCTCTGAGTCCACTAGCTCTAATGAGTGCCTTATTCGTTTGAGAGAAAGTAAAGGTGGCTGGGCATAGATCTGACCACACCATTCTTTTATTTGCGAGAGCACAGAAAACGGGTTGCCCAAATGGGCAATTTCTTACATCATGTTCACCGTTTGTACACCTCTTTCGTAGCACACATACATAATGGGTGTACAGTGCGCCATGTAGACGTATTCCGTGTAAGACGTGTACCGTGTAAGACGTATACTTCGTAAGACGTGTACCATCGATGACGTACCGTGTAGACGTGTACCGTGGACTGCATGAAACCCGACCCCCCCCCCCCCCACCACCACCACCACCACCACCGTCTGTCCTGAAACTTGACACAAAAGTTGCATCGAACTGGCCGAGTCAACAGAGACGTTTGGACAAACTCGACTGTAGAACGTCTCGGGTTCACGTCTGGCGACAGCTCCACCCCCTCCTCCTACCCCCACCCCCCTCCTCCACAAACACAAGACACCGGTAACTGTATAAAACATTTCTCCTCAACTCCAAACAGTTTAAACATTAATAGCAACACGGCGACTTTCACAACTAGACGAGAATTTCCCCGCGACCTTTGACCTCGCTACACACACGCTGATGTATTCTAGCGAATTTTTTTTGCTACTTCTTACCGCCACCCCCACCCCTACCCCCTTGCCCCTACCCCAGCGTTCAAACCGTGACATAAAACATATTTATTGCTTTGATTACCTTTTAATTGTCTGGAGATATTTTTACTGGCGCTACCCAGTCAAGCAGGTTAGCGATAGATTAGGGGAATAAGCTTCTCAGCCAGACAAGTTAGGGTTAGATTAGGGGAGTTATCTTTATATGCAGACAAGTTGGAGTTAGATTAGGAAGACTATTCATCTGGGCTTGTAGACCGATGATGCCGATGATGATGCGTCTGTGTGCGCGCCACTGTATACACTCACATGTGTGTCTGTATGTCGGTTTGTGGATGTTATACTTGTCATGTTATAATTCACACTCTTTTCCAAGGTCTCTGTTGTCTTAACTTGTAAAATCATCACCTGCTGAGTATAGTTAATGTGTAGGGCTTCTGTTAGCTCAGTATGGTTATTGTGTAGACCTTCTGTAAACACAGTAGAGTTGATGTGTAGACCTTCTGTAAACACAGTATAGTTATTGTGTAGACCTTCTGTAAACAAATGTGTATCACCTTGACGAGTCTAACATATGTGTATCTACATATAATCACCATCTGTATGTACATAAAGTCACCCTGAGCGGAGTAGGGCAGTTGGTCATCCGTTGATCGTTAGCTGACGCACCATGTACGTACGGCACGTCGTGTTTATGTAGTCCATGTCTTGTGGTCGGCCCTAGGACACGACAGTCGGCCTTGTTGTCGTGTCATGACACTGCACAAGTTAAGCTTGTGACAAGCAGGGCCCCACCTACGCACTAAAGAAACAACTCATGTTCCCAAATGCCCGGCTTATAATGCCCTGATGCCATCGATGTTCCCCATTCTTTCCACGTGCCCAACCTGTGTTTCTTTGTGCCCAGCCCGTTGTTCCCCCATGTTCCCGTCTATCGGTCCGTTGTTCCCTGTTGTTCCTATATTAAGGTCCCTTTGCGTTGTTCCCTGTTACCGTTGTTCCCTGCCCGCTGATCCCTGTTGTTCACTGTGTGCCCGATTCGATGTTCCCTGCTGTTCCATGTTGTTCCCATGTGCCCCGACCCGCTGTTCCCTCATGTTCCCGTCTATCTGCTCTGTGCTTCTGTTGTTCCCATATGAACGTCCCTTTGCGTTGTTACATGTTGTTCCCAAGTGCCCAGATCCATTGTTCCTTTTGTTCTCACTTTCCCGTGTTCCCAGTTGTTCCCCGCTGTTCCCATCTGCCCCGACCTGGATAGTCTCAACCTCCCGTCAGAGCGGCCTTGTCCCTCTCTTACCTCTGTAGGTCAACATTTTTCTAACAGTGTCAACACTAACATGCGTGGCGGGGAGGGTGGAGGGGGGGGGGGGGCAGACTGGGGCAGACGCAACAGAAAAAAAAATCTTGTAAGAACAACAAACTTGCGGGGATTAGCATAATCTAGCACAAGGTCGTACCGTCTGCCAAAAACATCTGTTATTGTAATCTTCCATGCCTGCAAACCGAAACTACACATTTATTTTATAGGCGTTCCGTGAACAAAAAAAAACGTTAATTAATTTTCATGCTGAAAAAGAATGATTAAATCATTTATAAAAAAATAAAACCCTTAGAATATGTAATTTTTAAACAATATTTATGGAATTTTTTTTCGTGTAATTTTAAGCTGACATATTCTATTTAAAATAAAAAATATTGCGACAGTTAACTCCCTGGAGCGAAGACAGCATAGTTGCTTCCCTTACTTTAACTTTTTTTTTTGTTCTTCTATTGTCCTTTCTCTTACCCCTCTCTCCCGGATTAAGCCAGATTAGTTTTAAATGTAGCTCAAGTGGGCTGTGGACGCGTGTTCGTTACGTTCTCATTGATCATATCCGACCAGGTCGTCCGGGGGGGGGGGGGGGGGTCGGGCGGGAACATTCCAGTCTGGTCACAGAGACAGGTTCCGGTGCGCGAGCCTCAAACCTGCTGACCTAGTTGGGACCGCGCCAGGTCGGCAGGTCTCACGACGATATGTTAAGCAAAGAGACACGTCCCCCCTCCCCAAATACACGTCTCCTTAAAGTGTGTCACTCCCCCCCCTCAAATACACGTCTTTATTAAGTGTGTCACCCTCCCCCCTCAAATACACGTCTCCTTAAAATGCCCCCCCCCCCTCGAATACACGTCTCCTTAAAGTGTGTCACCCCCCCCCCCCCCTCAAATACATGTATCCTTGAAATGTGTCCCCCTCCTCAGATACATCTCTCCTTAAAATGTCCCCCCCCCCCCTCTAAAAGACACGTCTCTTTAAAGTGTCCCCCCCCCCCCTTCGTATATACACATGGGAGTTCTATTGATTAACTAGTATCAGACAGATTAGGATCTTTAATGGATAGGTTGAATGGTGTGGTTGGTATCTGGTACTGTGTAGGGTCGGGTTTATGTAGGCTACTGTATGTTTGTTTAAAATACTTTGAGGCAGCTGTTTCTATTGGTCTGTCAACTGTTTCTATTGGTCAGTCAACTGTTTCTGTTGGTCCCTCCAACGTTTGTATTGGTCAGTCAAATGTTTCTGTTGGTCAGTCAAATGTTTCTGTTGGTCACTCATTAGTTAATATTGATCAATCAAGTGTAGCTAATGAGCAGATAATTAGAGAATGGGGTCACCTAATTAGATCTATTTGTTCTCTGACAGTTTTTATTTTGGCCAAGAAATCAGATTAAGTAGTGACAGTTATTTTTATGTTAATGGCTAATTAGCGTCAGGATTATGACTAATGGCCATTTAAAATCGCCCTATAGTCGCTCGGTTTTCATTGTGTTAAAATTGTGTAGAGTGGATGCCTGCGATTACTTGAATCAGTAGGTCTATACATTTGATATACTCACTGTAGTTAATACAGTTTATCTCAACACCATGAAGTCAGCTAACAGTTAAACCCTTGACACAGTTAAAGTTGGGCCACAGTTAAACTTCAGTCATATACAGTTGAGTTTGAGACAGAGTTCAACTCATAACTTTAAAGTCAACCCGTAGTACGCTTTAAAGTCAATCCACGGTTAAACCCTTGTCACTATACAGTTGGACCACAGTTAAACCCCAGTCACAAGAAGTTGAGCCAGAGTTTAACCAAACGAAATCATCCTTTAGTCAGCCCCCCATAGACGAGCACTGAAGCGTGAAGCGTACCAGTGGCCCGCGACACATATTGTGTGAAGACGGGCCTCGAATATCTCAGCCTGGATTAAAATGTAGCGTTTATTGCGGCAAACGGGCATTCTTCCCTTCTCGCATGACCCCCCCCCCCCTCACACCCCGACCCCCTAGGCGGCGGGGCAAGACATTCTTGTGTCATCACGTGACTGTCTCATATGTCTGTGGACCAACATTCTCGACACCTGTCATCATAAACATCCCAGTTTAACTAACTTATTTAAAAAAAAAAGTGAAATTCCCTCCCTTGTTAGACTTGACGAATTATCTCCCTTGGTTGCAATCTATAACACTTTAAAAAAAAAAACTGACTAGTGAAAGCGATGATATGTTGAGCGGAGTTTCGAGGAGGATGTAATAATTTATTTCAACAGCTGCGGCCGATGGCTGGGGTGTAATTCACCTCTCGCCCCGGGCTCGGCCAAGTTTTGTATCCGTCAAATCTTCAGACACTTAACGGCGGTCTATTCGGTCGTTCAACTTTTGTGTGACGTCACGGGGTAAACGTCTCGTGCAGTGTTCCCTGTAAGCTGCGCAGTAGTTTTGGACCTGCCGCGCAGTCAATACAAATATCAATCTATCAGCAGAGGCGAAGCGAGGGGGGGGGGGGGGTGACATATGTCCCCGGGCGCCGACCTTAGGGGGGGGCGCCAAATTGAAAGTTTGAGGGGGAGGGTTGCAATGAAAAGTTCGAGGGGGGGGTGCAAATCGAAAGTTTAGGGGGGGTGCAAATGAAAAGTTCGAGGGGGGGGGGGTGCAAATTGAAAGTTTAGGGGGGGGTGCAAATGAAAAGTTCGAGGGGGGGGGGGTGCAAATCAAAAATTTGCTCCCGAGGGGGGCGCCAAATTGAAAGTATGTCCCCGGGCGCCGGGAAGGGTCGCTACTCCTCTGTCTATTAGACTTTTAAAACACCGCGCACACAAAATACACGTTGCACAATTGCTTTTTCTCCTAAGAGAGAAGGAACTTTAATAACGGGATCTGAGAATTCCGCGGAAGTTTGATTTTGTTGGTGTAGTTAAATACCTATTGGCCATTAGATTTAAAGACACCATGTGCATGTAACCACCTAACACAATACACGAAATCACATGTGACACTATACATAGCCTACTTCATTCAAAATGCAACTTTCGCATATTGAGAAACCCTAAGAAATCTCTGCCCCGAAACACAGTTATAAAAGCCTAGGTGTTGACATATGGTCTATGAAACGGTTACCAGACAATTGCGCAAACTGAAAATGACGCAGACAGAAAAATGCACAAATAAAAACAAACTATGCTAATAAAACTTCATTTTTTTTCTTATTTCGTTAATAAATGTTTTATATTTCAATGTAAGTAAAGCCATTCTTTGCGAACGTCAATAAATGACCGATTCGAAGAAAATAAATTCCCTTGCGCACTTTTTGTGCGCAGTTTTCTGTTGCGCACTTTTCCGTTTGCGCATCTTTCTGGTCATCCTACAAACATGACGTCATCTTGGTAACCCAGGTGGTGATATCTGAGGTTCGGATCCAAATTTCTGACTTACGGACCAAACCCAAATTCCAGACCCAACGGTTATAACCCAAGTTACAGACTAACTTGAACCCTGGTTTCAGACCTACCGATCTAAACCCGGGTTTCCGACTGACCCACCTGACCTCAAAGACTTGAACCCACCGAGTCAAAGGTCACGACATGACTGAGATACCTGCAACAGGTAAGAAACCGCTCGCAGCTGCCGACATAAAAAGGTATTTAAACCGTCACAAAACGGTCGCGGTGAGTCAAGTCCTATTTGTAGAACTCTCTAGGTTTTTTTTTTTAGCTGAACTTGGGCACGCGAAGTGGGGTGACCATCAGATGGGGGAGCCTCCTTTCATCCGCCCCTTGCGGCATTTGACGGGCTCGACATAAAATATATGTCCATGTCACCACGACCTATGTGCCGGGGTCTCAAATATTTACCCAGGGGAAAGAATTTCATGCACCATAAAAATGTATTAATAGAACCCGTATGTTTTCTCATGTAATCTTTATGTCGGGCTTGAACGCTCTTTGGGTTTAATTTTGAGCATTCCAAATTTAACACAGAAAAAAAAATCATTTAATTTATTTTATATAATAAGAAATAAAAAGGAGAACTTTTTTATGCGCTAAAACGTAATTTATAGTGAAGAGTTGAAAACGAAACACAAAAAATTGTTTTCAAAAAACGGTATTATTGACGTCGTGGCCGCATGTGTCTTGGGCACAGAAAGGAAAAGATGAGGATTCATGACGTCAGAGAAATAGTTTTTGCACCAAAAAAAATGTAGCCTGAAACCAATGTAGCAATTAAACGGATTTTCCCGATACTTTTTTGTGCATTACCTGCACGAGCCGCGTCAGTGCGGAGGTCAGAGGTCACGTGTTACTCAATCGGTCAACATCGACTCTCGCCCATGTGACCCGCGAGTTGACTCTCGGACATTCGAACAAAAGCGGAGTTATCTTTCTTGACCCGGCTACGGTCGTCTGCTCTTTGATGTCACAACTGATGCATGTCAAGACGTTGTGTCATCTGTCATGTCATGTCATCTGGTTCGCAGCTAACATTCGATGTCGTCATAGATTCAAACAAAACCCACTGTTTCAGCCAGATTGTGCTTATAACATAATACAATGGTCTGACAGTGTGGACACACTCAGTGAATTCGAAACTCCGTCGACTAGGATAAACTTAAAGATCAGCAGTCTCAGACAACTTTATAAGCGGGATAAATTCGTTGTGCCAAATAAATAATAATTTATTTATGAATTATCTGAAAACCAAAAAGTCAGGGGTGAACCATACATATTTCTAGTTTCTAATTTTAAAAAAAATACTTTATTATAACATTTTTGTTGAATTAAAACAAAATTACTTGGTATTTTACAATTTTCTTTCGTTTTTATAAAAACATTTTTTTTATAATGCTTTGAAGAAAAAAAAATCCAGTAATAAATAACAAAAAGCCGAAACTCGAGCGAGTTATCTCCCTGCTTACACCAAATAGGTTATATCCCCTGAAAGACCCGACTGGTCTACAGATCCAGATCTCCTCAAGTGCCGAGAATTGCCGAGGGTTAACCCGGTTCTAGAGATCAACTCTGATTCCACCGACTTACCAGACTCACATCGAGTTTTCATGATTAAAGACCCAGTTAAGCCCCTTGTCTTAAAAAAAACGAAATTGCCGCCCTTTGTTTAGAAAAAAAAAGTCGGCCACAGACGCACGGAACCATGGGTGCAAAAAAAAGTGGGTCGCGCGCCATCATTAAAATCTGCTCTCACTTTTCTATCCCATACGTCTGCCGTCTGCTGTGGGACGCGGGGAGAAATTATCTATCGAACATTTTTTTTTTATTATGACAAGGATTATTCTAGATCCATAAAGAATTCCGCGCCTCGCATTCCCTCGGAGAATAATGGCACTCGTCTAGCACTGCGAGCGATAGGAAACAAAGTTGCAGACGATAAAGCCATTGCATGCATGCGCGGTGAGCCTTTGACTGACAAGCAAGAGCTCACCCTGTCCTGTCGGCTACTTCACGTGCATGGAAGATGAGCGAGACAGTGCTGAGGGGGGGGGGTGCAGTCTACTCACCCCGTGCTTATTTCCTCATTCATTTATTTAGCTGTGGTGCACGTGAGCCGCAGACACGTTGACTAGACATTGACAGACACGTTGACTAGACATAGACAGACAAAAACGTGTAAGGCCGGGGAAGATGACACCAGTGACCTCATTGATGACCTGTACGGTGGGTCACCGCTGATTTTCGCCTATCAGCGACCTACACACGCTGTCTACCAGTACAGAAACATAACAAAAAAAACGCCGGCACGATAACAGAAAAATACCAAAAAACAACCGGCATGATAACAAAAGCATACCAACCTGCCGGCAAGGTAGTAGACATAACTTCATCCAGCATAAATAGGGAAACGCACCAACACTCAGGCCAAGACCAAAAACGAGTCAACATACTAGCTCAATAGAAGACACATACCAACATTTCAACATAACATACCAACACGCCGGCGCGATATCAAAAACATACCAACACGCCGGCATGATATCAGAAACATACCAATTACATGGCGGCCTGATAAAATAATCATACAAAAAAGCCGGCATAAAAACCGGATCATACCGGTCAAGCCCCTACCATTAAAATACACAGCGTCTACCGAGAGCCGTATCAACAAGCCCTTATTATAATAAAACATAACGAGCCGGCATAACACGTGGAACAGAACCGGCTGCCGGCTGCGCGGACTCCCTGCAGATCTGTAAAGGTTATCTGTAAATGTGCCATCTGTAGGTCAGGGTGACCTCTAGACGATGCATACCTAGCAGTTTCACTGGCTCGAATCTTTGTTCCCGGCAACCGGAAGCTCCTATCTATTTAAATGCTATCTGAGCGCCGCGGGCTTATGGGTAAAAAAAAAAAAATGTACTCATTATTTATCAATCGTTGTTCCGCAATAAAAAGCAACGATAGACATTTTTTTTTGTTGCGCGCGTAAACAAATGTGCAGGAGGGGGAGGGGTCACAAAGAGAGGCAACTCTGGGGATACAAGGGGAAGTAACTAGGGGAGAATCATTGTTTAAAACGCCTTGAAGGTGTTTATGGCCCTTGGATGTTGGAGTCGATGTGACCGGAAGTGGGAGAAAGCGACGTTTGAGTGGGTTTTGTGGGGAGGGGGGGGATGAGGGTGAGTTGGACAAGGTTAGGAGATGGATCATACTGGAGAAAGCGCCGTTTGAGTGGGTTTTGATGAGACTTGGTTTTTTTTTTTGTCGGGGTGAGTTGGACAAGGTTGGAAAGTGGCTCACACCGGGGAGTGGGCCGAAGAGAGATGGCTCAACTTGTGTGGGTGTGGGGGCAGTCACGTGACAGAGCGAGTCATAACCGTGTTTTAGTCTCACACGTCCATCTTCATTGCGGGTCTCTCCAATCTCTGGGTATGTCTGTTCGGTCCCTGTGTCAGTGAAACCTGTGTAGGGCATTATTGTGGTTCTCAGTCCGGCTAGCTAGGCACTAGATTAGTGACTGATGCCGGTCTATTTTGACTTAGTGAAACCTGTGTAGGGCATTATTGTGGTTCTCAGTCCGGCTAGCTAGGCACTAGATTAGTGACTGATGCCGGTATCCGGCTAGCTAGGCACTATATTAGTGACTGATGCCGGTCTATTTTGACTTTCATTGTTGATCAAAGCGTTAGGTCATATGTAGCATCGCTATATGACGTGTTAGTCGGCTGTGTGATTGTGTTGACGATGTGTGTTGTTTAGAGATAGTTATTCTGATGTGTCAAGCTGTATATAGAACCCAGAGTATAAGGATCCCTACCACACTGTCTAGACTCTAGACATTCATTTCTCTGAGGTTCGCCAACAGGTGCGACCTTTGACCTGACCTCACTGATTGTGTCAAGGTCGCAAGTCAGATCAGCCCAGATCTAGCATTCCCAGTAATCTGCTTTTTGAAAATCAATTTTAAAAAATAACAAAACTACCCGACAACAAAAGAAGCGTTCCATCTAGTCTGATAAAACCAACCCTACCACTGCCGATATGCTGACACTTTGGTCTCACATAAGGGTGCTAGCTCTTGTCTAAAATTCAAGTCTTGCTCCCCCCCCCCCCCCTTCCATTTTGATTACCTGACGTCTATGTCAAGTTGTCCATAAATTTAGATAAAAAACTTTCTTGCAGGTTATTCTTATATAAGAGCTGTTGATCAAATATGAGACTGCCTATCAAATTACCTCGCATTAAAGTTTGGTTTATTTTCACTTGAATTGCTACAAAATAATTCCCCGACCCCCCTCCCACCCCCCCCCCTTTAGTTTTTTCCCTCCTGGCAACCTGACGTGTTTATTTAGTTATCTGGCCACGTTGTGGATATTTCTTCTTTTGTGGCCGCCATTTTTATTTTCATTTCTTCCCTACCTGATTTTAATGGCGGGAATGTAAACACTAACCCTCACACTAACCCATGGGGCGTTGTGTGGGGGCCCATTTCGTGGTGCCGATGAGGTCATTTCGAGGCGGCTGGGACACGATTAGCAATAAATAGTGTCTCGAGACATGCAAGAATCTAGCAATAAATAGAATCGCGAGACACGCAAGAGTCAGCCCTTGTTTGTTAGTCAATAGGGGAATTTTTTGGTCGTGTCTCGCGCAGGTGCGCGCATGCGATCTACAAGGGGAGATGAGCAACAGCTGAGAGGAAGGGGAGATAATCAATTGATGCTGGGTTGTCCCGCTTAGTCAGAGGATGGGGATTCGACGCAACCTACTATAACAGAGGCAGCGGTGGTAGACATAGACAGGGCATATAGTGTTATATTGGCATACAGGGCATATAGTGTTATATTGACATACAGTGCATATAATGTTATATAGACATGCAGGGCGTATAGTGTTATATAGACACACAGGGCATTTTGTTTGACAGACTGGAATGGAGCAAATTGATGACAAAGCATGACATTTATTGTATTTTTCACAGACAGGGCATTTATTGACACTGACATTGCATATTATTACTATTGATGGGACATAGATTATGCTATAGACATAGATAAGACGTGTCGTTTTTTTTTTTATCACTGACGTAAACCAAGGACGCACAGTTTATAGATTCTATAGAATATAGTTTACTTACATATAGTTAACTAAAAAAAAAAAAACACAAAAAAACACCAAACACACTAGATTAAAGATTAAAAACCCAAATGAATTCAACTCAGACATATGTGTCAAGCTTTAAAAATTGACATTTTCAATTAGGAAAAAAAAAACAATGCGGTTTAAAATTGACATTTTTATAGAACAGGGAAATAAATCAACATAGAGAAGACAAGACAGAGATACAGCTAACTCAAGTATAGCAGTTACATGCTAAACAGGAGCTATGTCATGCCCGGGGGTGTCGGTTTATTTTAGCCCGTCCCCCTTCTCTTGTCTCATCTACTGCAGACAGGTGAAACTAACACCTGGCAACTGATTCAAACCCTGCAAGACGCACCTGTCAGCTGATGTCAAACCCTGCAAGACGCACCTGTCAGCTGATGTCAAACCCTGCAAGACGCACCTGTCAGCTGATGTCAAACCCTGCAAGACGCACCTGTCAGCTGATGTCAAACCCTGCAAGACGCACCTGTCAGCTGATGTCAAACCCTGCAAGACGCACCTGTCAGCTGATGTCAAACCCTGCAAGACGCACCTGTCAGCTGATGTCAAACCCTGCAAGACGCACCTGTCAGCTGATGTCAAACCCTGCAAGACGCACCTGTCAGCTGATGTCAAACCCTGCAAGACGCACCTGTCAGCTGATGTCAAACCCTGCAAGACGCACCTGTCAGCTGATGTCAAACCCTGCAAGACGCACCTGTCGGGTGATGTCAAACCATTGCACTGATCGATTTATTTGATTTTATTGCCATCTGATCAAAGCCCCAGCACCTGTTTGGCGTGGGAGTCACGTGACTCACGTTTGATCACGTGACTCTGACCTGATCACATGACCCGGTTTATCACATTAGACATGAAAGAGAGAATCAGATTAGTTGTTTGTTTTTTACAGTAAACGCTCAAACCTTCAGCTTTAAGAACACATAAAAAACCCACTTAATAGATCCGTTAATTACCTGGTTAATTTAGCTAATTAGCGACATGAAACCAAACATGTGTAACGATTGAATGTATTGAAGGTAGGATTGTATAGTGGAACGGGGGGTAGTGGGCGTAAGATTTGCTGAGTTGCAGGTTTTTTTTTATAGCGTGAAATATTCGTACAGAGCGGCATGAAATTTGGTTGTTTTAGCTGGCTACCCGCTGTAAGGCAAGTACTAGGGTTTGTGGTTGTCTGCCCGTTGTAAGGCAAGTACTAGGGTTTGTGGTTGTCTGCCCGTTGTAAGGCAAGTACTAGGGTTTGTGGTTGTCTGCCCGTTGTAAGGCAAGTACTAGGGTTTGTGGTTGTCTGCTCGTTGTATTGATGGTACTAGGGTTTGTGGTTGTAGAGCTACTAGTAGGTTTTGTGGCTGCATGTAGCTAACGCTACACGTATAGAAGACTACAACTAGGCTGTAGTTACTAGTTGTCTATTGTTGCTACACGTAGCGAATGTAACATATTACTACATGTAGCTGGTGTCACATTTTAGATTGTCACTAGGCGTAGCGACTGTGACAATTGACATTGTATCTCCAGTATGTCATACAGGTAGCTCCTGCTACATGCAGATAGTGAGACACCACAGCCACCATTGCTACATCACAGCCACCATTGCTACAGGTAGCAACTGGTGGTAGTGACTCCTTCAACTCTCGCAGTGATCTCGAATAGTCTTCGAGAGGTTAAATTACCTTGACGTGGCATCTACAAATTGGGGCGTAACACAACACCCCTGGGTGGGGCTTGAGGGTGTGGTGGGGAGGGGGGTTATTGTCAATAGCGTAGCGAGGGGGGGGGGCGGGGGCGGGGGGGGGACATATGTCCCCGGGCGCCGACCTTAGGGGGCGCCAAAATGGGTTGGAAAAATAAATCGAAAGTATGACAGGGGGGGGGGGGGGAGGGTGGAAATCGAAAAGTTTGCCCTCGGGCGCCGGGAAGGGTCGCTACGCCTCTGGTTGTTGCTCATTTAACCAGTCGCGCCAGTATTAAAAAACTATGTGATAAAACTAGGAACTTTACAGGGTTGTTAAAAACTGACAACACTAGGAATACGTCATACATATAACATATAAATAACACTGACAACTACAGATACACAACACTTGAAAAAATAGGGACGCTACGTATTGATGTAGTTCGGTGTTTTAACAAATCTATGAACTTTATAGATAAACGAGATTTAAAGAAAACTAGCAAAAAAATAACACAAATCTAACAACCCCGCCGATAGGAAAACTAAGAAAATCAAAGATATACAACATTTGAACACAACTTTGAGCACTACATCTATACAACATTTGAATACAACTAGAAACACATGAACACAGCATTAAAAAACGCAACCATATTGTCCCTAGCCTGCGCTTCACACCGGGAATTCCCGCAGCAAATTACCGCTAATAGCAGGGCGTGCATGATTGGCCAACTATTTGATACACTGTCTGTCTGCTGGCTGGCGTACCGTGCATTTTGTGGGACTGATCCAACTTGCCCAATCTAGGGGAGGGGGGGGGGGCGAGATGAGTCACTCTATTAAGTGACACCTCGGCAGGGGGTCAAGAATTAATACCATATAGTGAGCGCCATTTAAAATGACACGTTCATTACATTTTTTATTTTATTTTATTTAGAAACAAAAAAAAAAAATCAGACACAACGCCCCCTCCCATTCTCCCCCCCCCCCACGAAGACATTACTCACCCTGTACAAAAATGGTCCATACAGCTTGACCAATCACCCACCTCACACGCCCTAGCGTTTAGCCGGCGATCACGTGGTTACCCGTCTATATTTAGCCCGTGAGAGCGCCGTGTTTACAATCTGCAGGAGACTGGCCAGATAATCGAGTTCAAAATGGCGCCCCCACGTGCTTGTATCAGAAGATAACGGTTCCCACTTGCCTGATCGGTTGGGGAATGTAAAAGTTATAAATAGACTGGAAAGGTCATCAATACCAAGTTCAACTTGTCAAGGATTTCTTTGAGCCCTCCCCGTTGAGTGTACGTTGGTGCTAGTTCCTCTCTCTCACTCTATTGTATGTGTAGACATATGTGTTGCTGCTACTTTTAGTATGCTGCGTGTGTATAGATGTATGGGGGTGTTGCTTCATATTTATGCCTCAAGTATTACAACAGTAGGTCTGTAGATCTCCAGATACATCAGATACCAAAAAACAGAAAGTCGCACGTAGCAAGTGATGCCATTAGAAGCGACGGTTCTCCCAACACTCTAACTAGCTAACTTAACAGTGCTGGGCTTATGCTATTTAACGGTGATACCGTTTCAACTTTTGAACTTTAACCTTAGACGCAAGGCAAGTTTTAAGAATTTTTGGTTCATACGCTTTTTACTTATTTAGATCATCAATTTTTACCTGCATTTCATTTTCCATACATTTTTCAATCGAGTTCTTTCCAGGCGTAAACACGTTACATCCCCCCCCCCCCCCACCTAGCGCACTACAGCTTGCCTTAGATAAAAATAGATATTGTTAAGACGAACATCTCCCATCCAACAAGAGCCTGAAAATCACATCATTCCACCAACCGTCTGCCAAATCACATCATTCCACCAACCGTCTGCCAAATGACATCATTCCACCAACAGTCTGCCAAATCACATCATTCCACCAACAGTCTGCCATATCACATCATTCCACCAACCGTCTGTCAAATCACATCATTCTACCAACAGTCTGCAAATCACATCGTTACTGAAGGCGCTAAGTTGTTTTCTGTTTGAAGTACGCACCGCCTTAAATGCTGACCGAACCGAGTCCCTGCGGGTATTCCCGCTAGAGAGTGGCTTGTGATTGTTGGTGGAGAGAGTGATTCGACTTGAGGCCTGTAGATTATATCTTGGTACATCGCCATTCTAGCTGACACCCGATCTCTTAATGTTGGGGTTCTCACGTGTTTGACACAGCTACCCCGTAGAGAACTCTAGCTAATGACAGCATTAAAACAGCGAGTATTATGTATTGTATTATGTCGTTGTATTTCTGTGCATGTGATATGTGGTTAGTCAGCCAAGAAGGTTTTCTATGTTCCAGCGAGGTGCGGTAATGAGGTACCCTATTTGAGAACCGTTGATGAAGTGGGACTTGTAGATGTTGGGTTTCATGGCTAAGTCCTGGTGGTAGTTCTGGTGGTATGTACCGGGATGTGTTGGACGCTCGTTTCTTCCGTTATGTGCTGAGGTCGTGGGGAGGGGTGAGGGGGGTGGGTAATATCCTAGATAGGGGTGGGAAGTAAGGTATAAAATGTAGTGTTAAGGAATACAAACTGGGACTGAGGAATGAATGGAGAAGTATCGGCAGAAGTAGGAATCGTGAGATATTGGCAAGAACTTGAGTTGGGGAGGGGGGGGGGGGGTATCGACGGAAATAGGAATACTTCAGGTCTATTTTAAAACAGGTGATATTTTAAGCTGTTTAAAAAAATGAGCAATTTTAAGGTTAGGTTCGAGATAAAGGGGTAATGTAGACTGAGGAATTGAGGCAAAGGTTGATGAAGACTAAGGAATTTTAAGGTTAGGGTAAAGGGTGTTGTAGACGGAGGAATTTTAAGGTTAAGGTAAAGGTAAAGAGTGATGTAGACTGATGATACAACAAAGGTGAGAAATGATGTTGATAAAGGAATTGTTAATGGTAGGGCAACACGCACGGGGAGATGTAAGAGAGACTCAGGAATGTGGGGGATATAAGGGGGAGATCATAATTAGCAGATAACATTCACGGGTTGCCGGAGGGGGAGGGGGAAGCGGCGAATGTAATTTATTTCCTCATAACACATCGGATCTTCTTCAAGGTAAAAATGTGACTGTCTTTATAAAATAGATGTCTCTGTCTTTATTTGCACCCGTGTCAAGCAATGTCTGCGCGTAGTAGAAGCTACACATACATTTAACATACAACACACCTAGACATGACACCAGTATGTGACATACAACACACATGACCAGAGTATGTGACACACAACACACCTAGACATGACCCGAGTATGTGACATACAACACACATGACCAGAGTATGTGACATACAACACACCTAGACATGACCCGAGTATGTGAGGTCGCCCCCCGAGATGTTTCTCAATGAACAGCGCATGATCACTGTTGGGCTATTTATAGCTCCGATGTCACGCCAAGGGCGGCCATCCATTCATCCAGCAGTAGCTGGCGACACGGCTCATAGAACTTCCCACAAACAACCCACAGTAGACTGACTCGGCTTTCACACGGTACATCGCTAGTGTGGGCCGGCCGTCACAACTCACTGGCTCGCCAGTGGTGGTCGTCAAATACACCGCTGGTGAAAATTTGGCCGTCAAAACTGTCTCTAACTTTAATATTTGGCCGTCAAAATCCTGCTGCTAACCTTAGTATTTGGCCGTCAAAACCCTCTTACTGAACTTAATATTCGACCCTGAAAATGTTGTCACTAGTTGGTCGTCAAAATTCTGCAGCTTACCTTAATATTTGGCCGTCAAAACCCTGCTGATAAACCCAATCACTTTGCTCTCACCTACAAGGCCAAAAAAAGCCACCAAAACCCTGATGTTTTTCCACCAATTTGGCCGTCTAAACCCCGGTGTGAACCCACCAATTTGGCAGTCTAATCTCCGTTGTGAACCCACCAATTTGGCCGTCTAAACCCCGGTGTGAACCCACCAATTTGGCCGTCTAAACTCCGTTGTGAACCCACCAATTTGCCCGTCTAAACCCCGTTGTGAACCCACCAATTTGGCCGTCAAGACCCTGCTGCTACACTAACAACTACCTCGACAGTCAGATGGCCTACCCACTGCTACAACTCCCAGAATCCCCGCTGACCGATGAATGTTGTCATTAGTTTCAAGCTAGATGGGCGGGGATCGCATTACATGTAAACAAACACTGGAATCTGATTGGTCACCGAGTAAATTCCACTTCCTGTTGTTCCGAACGAACCAGCTTCCCAGATGGTATGCAAAAACAAACTGCCATTTACGTCTTATTAATACACGACCCCCCCCCCCCCCCTCCCCCGGGCGTCCTCTAACAAACTGCCATTTATTAATACACCCCCTGCCTCCCGCCCCATTATAGACCCCCATAAGCCGGCAGAGACCGTGATTAGCGTGTGTGTTACTCGGGTTAAAGGTTGACATTTACACAGGTCTCGCTGTAGCCATTATCGGATTTTCCCGTATTATCTAATTATACTAATTGATATTCCCGATTAGTTTAAAACTCCGTTTATCGGGAACATCTGTCCGTGACATTAATTACCGCAGGTGTATTCATACGCCCTTTATCGTGGGGCTCAGAATGACCTCAAGTGTCATGTCCGTGGGGCTTCCACCAGTTTCACGTGTCGTGACGTCGGGGCAAATGTCATATGTCATTAACTGACCCCAAATGCCCTGTCATTAGGGCATCGACTGACCCCATGTGCCCTGTCATTAGGGTATCGACTGACCCCAAATGCTTGTCCTCGTAAAACCAAAACCTCAATGTGCCCTGTCATAATTGCAACTACTGACCCCAAATGCCCTGCCATAATTGCAACTACTGACCCCATATGCCCTGCCATAATTGAAACTACTAACCCCATATGCCCTTGTCCACAAGGCATATACTGACCCTATATGCAAAGAGATCATGGAAAAGAACGGTGGAGGAAGAGACAAAAACAGCTGGGCTCACATGGGCACAGATTAGAGGAGCAGCCCAAAACCGAGTCCGCTGGAAATGTGTAGTTGCAGCCCTTTGCTCCCCAGGGGCCACAAAGGAATGATGATGATGATGATATGCATTTTCCAGATGGCATCAACTGCCCCATATGCCATATTCTGAAGGCATCAATTGTGTCCACACGGCATCAATTGACCCCTAGTCCTTATAGTGCATCCCTTGATTGGACCAACACAATCCACTGCCAGCATGCCCCTTGCGACGTGTGTTGCCGCTGATTTGTGCAGTTGTAAGCTGCCAGCATGCCCCTAGAGACGTGTGTTGCCGCTGGTTTGTGCAGTTGTAAGCTGCCAGCATGCCCCTAGAGACGTGTGTTGCCGCTGGTTTGTGCAGTTGTAAGCTGCCAGCATGCGAGATGTTGTGTCAACACCAGGGTCACACGGTTGTGTACACGACAGACTTGCTCAGTGCCGGCACGTTACGACATACACACACCAAACAGCCGGTCGCCGGCACGGGTTTTGTTTCACTTCATCCCCGGCAAACAGCGCGCCACGGCATAATCTCTCGCCAAAGTCTCGCTAATCTCACACTCACATGGACATAATCCCCCCCCCCCCACCACACACCACCACACACGTAATGTTTAAGCAATGTCCGCATATCCTGATTCAAATGTGGATTTTTTATCATTGATTGGATAATAATAATAAACACACAAATTCATCACATACTTTTATAAGCTGTTATATAAATTCCAAAGTCTGTAGGTCTGTTTGTGGGTTTGTGGAAACTATTGTGACTCAGTTTTGACCCATTTCTAATACAACGATTTTATTCAAACTTAATAGATAAATTAAAACAAAAATACCCGAAAACATTCCATCTTTCGTATAAACATTCATCGCTTATGAAATTTCTTACATATTTTGCGACCAACGATTTTGCCAAAGAATGCAAGTTTGTTTTATTTTTGTTTAAAGTTTATTATTATAGAAGTTTTTTATGTAGTATTTTAAAATGAACTTGACATAACCAACAACAATGTTAAGAGCCGCACATTTTCCGTATAACACCTACATATTTTCTACCCCCATATAACACCTATATTCACTCTACCCCATACACCACCTACATACTCTCTACCCCCATACACCACCTACATACACTCAAACTAAACTCTATCTGCTGATACTCTCTACCCCCATACACCATCTACATACACTCAAACTAAACTCTATCTGCTGATACTCTCTACCCCCATACACCACCTACATACTCTCTACCCCCCATACACCACCTACATACACTCAAACTAAACTCTATCTGCTGATACTCTCTACCCCCATACACCATCTACATACTCTCTACCCCCATACACCACCTACATACTCTCTACCCCCATACACCACCTACATACTCTCTACCCCCATACACCACCCACATACTCTCTACCCCCATACACCCCCCCTCTCTCACCTCCCTACCAAGTGAGGCGTGTACCCCCCTCACCTCCCTACCAAGTGAGGCGTGTGGTCCCCTCACCTCCCTACCAAGTGAGGCGTGTACCCCCCTCACCTCCCTACCAAGTGAGGCGTGTACCCCCCTCACCTCCCCACCAAGTGAGGCGTGTACCCCCTCACCTCCCTACCAAGTGAGGCGTGTAGTCCCGGCATCCTGAAGATTTATGGCCTTCACCTTCACGGGGAACTTCTGGAATTTGGAGCAACGTTGGGGTCACGGGACGGATTAACCAGAGCTGGGGTGGTGGGGGGGGGGGGTTGGTCGGGGGGGGGGTGGATTGATGGGAACGTTACAGAGGTTACATCGGCTGGTATCTCCCATAGAGTAAATGTAATGTTACTGTCCGCTGGTCACTAGATTGATAACTTTCAAGATCTGAGCACTGACATTCTTGGGTGAGTGAGTGTGTTGGAAGGTGGGGGGGGGGGGGGGGGGGGGGGGGGGGAGGGGATCAAATTTCGTTTCGGATTTATAACAAGTCATCAAGCTATGAAGAGGACAATGGCTTTATTAATCAACTTGATGAATATGTTTGTTGTTGTCAGCAGGTATTTCCACGGTGTATGATGAGCACATATTTAGTTGATGCATGTTCATAGCTTGCTTTTTTCTCCTGATGTCTGGCCTATTTCAGACACTCAAATTTTTCTGTCTGTCTGACATTGAGACTTTTCTCTGTTAATTTTGTATTCAATCACAAAAATTCTGAACACACTTCAGTCATGGTTACAGGCAGTTATTGCCCCTTAGGATAACTCTTTTAAAAAAAAAAGTTCTTTATCCTTTGTGTGAACACTGTTAAGCGCAAACAAAAAATCCATTCTGATCGTTTAGTGGAGACGTGGTTATATGTTCGTACGCGGCTGTAGATCTCATTTGTAAAGAAAATCCAGCGCCTCCTGACTCAAGTACCCGCTGGAGATATCCCGTTACGGTAGTTAGAGGAACCGGTGCTAGAATAATCGCATTACGTTTTTAACTTAATTATTTTTAACGGTTTTAATTCGATTATATTTAACGTTTTTTGGCCCAAATATTGTTTACGTTTTTAACTCGTTTAAATGATTAAGTAAATTAACTCGATTGTTGAATACGCTTTTAGACAGATGGTTGTTTACATTTTGGGCTCGATTCTCGCTTACCTTTTCAACGTGATTGTTGTTGAAAGATAGGATTGTCTTATGAGATGTGTGGTAAACAATAGCGCGGTATAAACGTCAACATCTCTTTGTAATGGGTTGCTATGCTGATAAAAAAATTAATGACGGCTAATTATGTTGTTTTTGTAATGGGTTGCTATGCTGATAAAAAAATTAATGACGGCTAATTATGTTGTTTTTGTAATGGGTTGCTATGCTGATAAAAAAATTAATCACGGCTAATTATGTTGTTTTTGTGTGGGAGTGAGATGTAAAGACGCTAGTGATTAAATTTAATTATTGTCTCATTAGTTTGAGGTTGATAATTAGTCGCACACGGGTGGCAGCAATATGGAGTTTTAAGTTAAAGAGAACTTCCTCTAATTGAGATAGATCAAAGACGTGCTTTGTGTATTTATTCAGCTCAGTAGTGGAAAAAGGCTATAAATAAAAAAAAAAACACAATGAATAAGAAAACTTATATGTAAAGAATCAATGTTACAAATTTATACAAACTTAGAGTAATTTAAATGTTCTCACTTTACGGCTAAAATTCTGTTTTCTTCTACCCCACCCAATATTTTAACCTGACGTTTGGTTTTTGTAAGACAGATTTTGGCTCTGTGCTTGTTCTTCTTCTTCTCCGTTCTTAATTTTTAGTGTTGGAAGAGATTCCCTCCAATACAATAAAGTATACGTGTCAACGGATTATGCACCATATAGGCCGATGACTCCGATTTCAGCATGCTTTTGTATTTGTATTTGCTTCCATAGCCTTTGTCCAACCAAGTACATAAAGGGTCGGCGTGGTCAAGGCGGTAAAAACACATTGTGGCTAAACCGAAAGTCTCGAGTTCTAGGCGATAACTCCAAAATCAAACAACTGCTGTAAATGGTTCCATGAATGTTCTATCCTGGCAGCCCACACTCACATACAGCCCACACACTCACATACAGCACACATACAGCCACACACTCACATACAGCCCACACACCCACAATACAGCTCACACACACATATGGCCCACACACTTACAGCCCGCAAACCCACATACAACGCACACACTCACACACATCCCACACACTCACATAAAACCCACTCACTCAGATACAGCCCACACACCCACATACAGCCCACACACTCACACACAACCCACACTCACACACACACACAGCCCACACACTCACATTAAAACCCATACAGCCCACACACCCACATACATCCTACATAAAGTTTTCCCTGCTCACCCCAACCAAAATAGCATCATATCACCATAACCAGGGGACATTGAAGCCACTTCTATTTAATTATACAGATTACCTCCCTCTCATCCTGCTTGTATAAACTGGAATTATTTCCCTTGGTTATCATCCACTCATTTCAGTTTCAAAGAGCAGCCATAAAGTATAGGAGCGGCGTTTCGCTGTAACGTCTGCATCAAAGGGCAGAGTCTCGGCCAGAGACCTCCTAACCTGAGGCAGCACAGGGCACTAGGGGCATATGTTGGAGACTAGGGGCATATGTAGGGAACTATAAATACCGCCGGTGGTCACGTGGACATGCATAAAAACAAAGATGGCTCACGCGCCCGAAGAATCCCTTAGAGGTTTTTGTTTTTTTTAACCTCGCACCTGGGAGGCACGTGCATGCAGGGGGAGTAACTCGACATCAGCAAAGGGAAGACAAATCGGGGTGGGGTTTTTTTTTTTTTTTTTTTTTAAGAAAGGTAGTTGTCCGTTTCAATCACAAGAACAATTAAGCGAGTTCTGTCTTCATTACTGAGAGTTTGAAAAATTGATCTGGCATCCACGTGACAGGAAGTTTGACATTCAACATCTTGCCAGGTTTTCTCAGTTCTTTTCTCAGTTCCAGCACTTGGCAAGTTGTCTTGTCAAACATTTGCCAGGTTGTCTTGTCATTTTTTACCATTTGCCAAGTTGTCTTGTCATTTTCGCCATGTGCCAAGTGTTCCATTTTTGTCACACACACCATTTGATAAGTGTGCCATTCTTGTCAGTCCCACTATTTACCAAAATTCCCATTCTTGTCAGTCCCACCATTTGCCAAGTGTGCCATTCTTGTCAGTCCCACCACTGGTGTCTTTCACCCGGCCGCCGTGAACCTCTGACCTACATTCCGTGTCTATTTCCGTCCCGTCTATCACGTGACCCCCAGGTACCTGAATGAGAAAGTTTTGGAGCCACGAGTCTGGAATGTCTTGCGGAGACCGGCCGGCAGATCCACGAGCCCGTTAGCGAGGTGTGCACACACCTCGTACATGTCTGATACCGTGTGGCTTCACTCGTGTGTGTGTGTGTGTGACCTACACTTTTTCTATGTTATTCGAACACCCCCCGCCCCCCCCCCCCCCCCCCACACACACACAGCTATGTAACATGGGCAAAAAAAGGGGACTTTGAAGTCTCAAAAACATTGCGTTAAAAACGCTAAAATTACCTCTCCATAAACACCAATGTTATCTCACTTCTCCCAATCAACACAAACGTTATCTCCCTTGGTAATAAAATCAACACCAACCGTATTTTCACGTGAACACTACATCCATCACCTAAATTAGACACCCCCCCCACCTCCCCCCCCCCCCCCCAACTAAACCCGTCCAACTTGTGACCTTGGAAACAATGACAACTTCCTCTTGCCATACTAATCTGTTCCTAAGAAGTTCTGTATATACTCGGTACGTTTGTCTACACATGACGTGGACATAACTGTATATAATATTGCTATTCCACAAAAAACTCAGAGGAGTTATCCCCTAAAGACGCCAGTTATGTCCCTACATTAAACGCAACACCCAGATACTAAAAGTTACCCCTTTAAGTGCTAGAGTTATATCCCTACAAACACTAAAGGTAACACCCCAAACCTAAAATTATTCCACTAAAAACGCCAGAGTTATGTCCGTACACTAAACCTATCACCATCAATAAAGTTACCCCTCCCCCACACCCCCACCACCCCCCCTTACCCAGCCAGCATCACTAGAGTTACTAACCCCTAACCACACCGAGTTATGCCCCTTTACTGAACCCTCACCCACCACCACTAGAGTTATCTTCCCCCTACAGTTGAACGTCCTGACCAGCAGTAATTAACATCGTTGTTCTCACGTGACATCACGGCTCAATTAATTAACCAAGCTCCATCCTGGCAAAACACATTTTGGTTGAGAAACGCTTGACTGTCCTGGCCACGGTAGAGGAATTTGAAACTGTATACAAGATGGGAGAGATTGGGGAGGGGGGGGTGTAATCTCGCCACGTCAGCAGTTTTGTTGAGTTAGGTTGGCGTTGCCTTGATGTGCGTGCGTAAGGGTAGTCGGTTCTTAGCTGTGATGTGACTTGACACTTAGATAAAGCAAAATTGGTCTGCTTATTGTGATGTGACTTCAAACTTAGAAAAGCAAAATTTTGTCTGCTTATTGTGATGTGATCCTACACTTAGATTTAAAAAAAGAACTGTCAACTCAGAATATACGCCAAACTGATAGGACAAAATTGGACGGTTATGATGAGATTTTACACTTTTCATGAACAAAAATTATCTACTAAGTGTGGTGTGATACCAGCGACCCCCCCCCCCCCCCCCCCCCCCCCAATCTGCATATTGTAAAGCTCGATGAGCACCGGACAGGCAATGCTTGCCCAGATCAAAATGTTGAAAAGCTGCCAAAAGTCTTAACCTTCACGTCACCCACCGTCTAACCAGCCGGGTCAGTCACAGACAGTTACCGTCTGATTCACCGTCACCTCACTT